>NC_048894.1:153995786-154167980 GCF_011077185.1 Oxyura jamaicensis | reverse complement strand
CCCCCCCCCCCCCCCCCCCCCCCCCCAATTTTCAAATTTGGAATGCAGCCCCAAACCAACTTTAAATTTCAGAAAGATAAAAAATAATGTGGCGATCACAAAGATTTCACTCATGATGTTGTTTTCATTTTTTTTTTAATTTATTTTTTGTTTGTTTGTTTGTTTTTAGATTTATTAATAGATTTATGTAAAAAGTGTTACCAATATGGTAGTGCTTAATATTAAGTAGTAAATATTCTATGTATGATGTGTTGCACAAGGATTTTAAAAAATCAAAACAAAATCCCCAGCCTCCCTGAAAATCTTTTCCTGAATTCATGTTGAAATGATGACTATTACAGTGCCAAACAATGTTTTAGAACTTGCTGGATGCTCGAGTCTTCAGAATATCATGCCATTTATCTGGATGCTTAAATATAACTCCAAAGTCTTTTTTTTTTTTTTTTTCCATTTGCATTTTATTAGAAAAACTTGGAATTTTTCTGCACAGGAATTGAGAGACGGTTAAAAGCTGCTCAAATATCCAGACTGGGACATTCTCTTCTAAACCCACCTAGGAATTTCTTCCTCTCTTCCATTTTATACCAGTGTCTGAAGCAAGGAAACAGGCTTTGCTTTAAATCCCCTGTGGACACAGGGAAGCTCCCATGAGAATATGATTGTGTCTCTTCTGCACAGGCAGGTAGCTGTCATCTACGTGCTGAATGCAAGCCTTGAAATTCCGTGCATCACCTCTTGTTCGCATGGCTTATGCAGCAGAATAGCCCTGGCTCTCCTTATAGAGGTGGTGCTTTGCAAGTATGAAGGGAAGGCCAGAGTTTGCTTTAGTTTGTGCAGTTTGCAGTGCTTGAAGAGCTTCAGAACCTGTTCCAGGAAAAGTCCCCATAAATTGTAAGAATGCTGTCATTAATTGCTGTGTCAATAGCCTGAGAAAATGGTAAAGAAGAGAAAGAGTACTTATCTGATGGCATTTACACCTAAAGAGCCAAGAGGCCAAACTGATTATTTTCTGTTTTCAAGACCTGAAGAGCTGGAATTCAGCAAAACCTGATTTCAGAGAAAATTAGTAGCTGTACAAAGTCTGAAGAAGTAGGAGGAAGGCACGTGTAGACATGTTATGTTCCTGCAAACCTGGCTGGGCATCTTTGTGAAGCTCGTGTGTTTGTACCACAGAGGTGCTAAGCCTAGAAAATCTGCCTTTATGATAACTTCCAGTAGAATCAGGGTGCTTGTGCAAGACATGAAACAAAAAGCCAACATGGATTGTCATAGTTAAAAACCAGGATAAATGTTCTGATACGTTTCGTGCTACTGTGGCACGCATAGCTCTGAATTACCGCGATGAGATAAGGAGGGTATTTATTGTCTAAGCACAGCTGAAGTGTTCATCTGAGCACATTACCCTCAAAGCATTGCTGTCATCTGATTGTCAAATGCTACGTGCGTCCCGGCGTTTCTTCAAACAGTGAGTGCCTTACAAAGGATATCATTAACGCCACGGAGGCTTCGTTGGTGAAGGGATCACAAAAGAACTGATAAGAGGAGTTTCCCAGGAGAAAATTGGTTTCACGGAGAATCTCACCTTGCAGGAGCTGGGACAGAAGGGCCAATCATGTCTTAAATATTTACTGCTTCCCAGAATGAGGTGGAAAACTGTATGGCATCTTGATGATGTGACACACATAGGTGATGCATGTGTAGAAGGTAAATACTAAGTGCAGTACTCACACGTGTATCTTGCAGCATTGCATTCTTACTATTCAGTTTTATAGTGGAACAGTAGAAAACACATTTAGATTCAGAGTAAGTCAGAACACTTTATTAAAAAAAAATATAAAAAAACCATTGTTCTGGGTAGTAAATCTGACATTCTGGGTAGCAAAAAAAATCTGGGTAGCAAATCTGGATGTTCTGGGTAGCAAAAGTCAGCATTAGGGCTACAAAAAAAAAAAGAAAGAGTTATACCTAAGGCTGTCAAGCAAGCTGTGCCCTTCAACCCTTCCTGCCATGAACGTACTCTGTATTTGAAGCCCCAGGCATCAATCTAATCCCCGGAAATTGTTCTTGTGTCCTGAAATCTTAAGTCCTTGCTGCCCGGAGGAGCTGGCATTCAAGAGCGGAGGATGATTGCTGTGCCTAGATTGTTTAGTTTAGCTTTCAGTCCTATGTATTCTGTGCTGCGTGGCAGCAGAAATAATTAGTTGATAGCACAAATGCAGCTATCACTGGTTGTTTTTCCAGCAGTAAACCTGCAGCAGAATATTTCCTCTCTCTAAACAAACTGTCCTCTGATTCCCACCTCCTTTCTAGCAGAGACAGGTAGGATCCTACCATGATGCCATCCCATTTTCTCTTCTCTTCGTCTTCTTCCAAATGAAGTTCAGATGTTTCACTCCTGAAATCTTCCCTCCTTCTTCCCTTGCTACTTTCTGTGGGGATTGTGCCTAGAGTTGTTTTGCTAGTTTGGGTTTTCCTTCTCTCGTTTACCGAGAAGAGCAGAGTTCAAAGTCCCCTTGGGTACATCTGTGGGGTTTCAGATCAGCAGAAAATAATCAGGCTTGTGAGCTCTGGGGACCGCAGTAGCACTGCTGCCCAGCAGACACTGCAAAACAAGCATGGCTAAGAAGAAATTGAGGTTTTCTTTAAGTACAGCAGCAGGGAGCACAGCAGCACGCAAGTGGGCAACGTGGCCCTTAGCGATGATTTCCCAGGCATCTCAAAAGTTTCCCAATTACTGAACTTTGCCAGCCATGGGTCTCCATAAAAACCAAATGCAGGTTTAGCGTTCGTCTCACAAACACTGTCAGATTGGAAAGCCAACAGGGGGATAGTTCACTTCAGAAATGTTATTGCCCCAAAATATTAAAACTCAAAATTACCAAGTTCCTTGCATTATTTGAAGCACCGTGATATGCTAAGGCTGGTAAAGGAAACCTGCTAACTAAAAACTGAAGCGATCTCCCAGGCTTGCACAGGGTAATCTGTGTAGAGTAACCTCTGCTACGTGGCCTAGTAATAATAGCAAAATGATCAGCAATAGATTTTGTAAAGAAAAGGTTTAATTAGTGAATTCATCCTAGAGACATGGTGATGGACCAGTACCTTCTCCGACAGGAGAGCAGCTTGGCTGGTCCCTGGAAATGAGCCTGCATGCACGACGTGTCCCTGGCTGTGTTGGAAAAATGCTCGATCTGGATGTGGTGGGTTTTAAATAAGTGGTTGTATGAAAATGGCTTTTTTTTTCTTTTTTTCTTTTTTCTTTTTTTTTTTTTTTAAATGAAACTAAAGCTTTAATTAGCTGCAGAAGAAAACAAAGGCCCCAGCATATGTATTCTGAAAACGCACAAGGGAAATAAAATGCCTGTCATGGAAAGAAACAAGAGAATCATTTTCCTTTAGTTAATACAGTAAAAACTGAAAAAAGCCTATCTATGGATGACTTTTTTTTTTTTTTTAATCTACCCTTGATAATTTCAGATTTGAACAGCTGGATGAACTGTGTATCAAGCTAATGGTAGTGTTAATCCCCCAAATCGATACAGACAATTCTTTGCTTATATAGCAGAAATGTCTCAATTGGGACATTCGGGAAAGAAAATGAAATTAACCATTTCCTTTCCTAACATTTTGAAAGGAATAATTGTCTGACTAAGATGATTTCTGGGGGAAGGGGTTTCACCTAATGTCGACTCTTTAGGCAGTTATCTCTTCTGAGAGCAAAATCCATTTTTTGCAAGTCAGTACAATGAATTCAGATGTGATTCACTGCATTTATTTGTATTTTTTAGGCTGACTTCTTCACTTATGCTTATCTCTTACCACCCCTACTAACTTCTTAACCTTTTGGACAACCTAAACCAAATTTAAAAGACTGGGAGGGTGCTTAAATGTCATTTACATTTCTACCAGTTCTACAAGAAGCAGGAGAGGTTAGTGAGCTCAGGAAGAGGCTGGAGGATTTGCCTGTTGTTGTGTTTGGCAGCAACTAATTTAAAAACCCAAATTAACCCCAGCACTTGCTCCTTTTGCTTGGATGGTGACCTTGTGATGGAGAGGAGACAGCAGCAGAGCTCGGCGTCCTTGGGGAACCAGGCTTTAGCACTTCTGCTCTTTGCTCTGGTGGCTTTTGGCACTGCTTTGGCTCGGTGGCTTTAGACATGTTTTGGCCAAACCAGCATGGGACATGGAGGACGACTGGTGGGGACACCCAATGTGCATCAAGAACAGTGGCACCCTGCCTGAGTGCAGAGTGAGCAAGCCAATGGTTATGTTGTATTTTCTCCTCAAAGTCTCATTTTTGAACCAGTTCACCATGTTGTTGTTGTTTTGCTTGATGATATTTTTGCTTCTGTTGTTCAACACAAGTTATTGTAGTAGATTATTATTGGAAAAAAATATTACTCTCTTAAGCTTGAACAATAGTAGCAAACGGAAGTCTCTCTGTGACTTTAAGTACCCTCTATACCCTACTTAAAAATTGGGTAAAACAGTGTAATTTCCATGATGTGTGGGTTCATGCCAAGAAATGTCTTTTTCAGTGCCACCCTTCAGTGCAGACTGAACTAGCTGGCTTTGCTTCCTCATGCTCCTTTGTGCTAGGAGAAGGACTGTGCTTGCTCCCTGTCCCCCAGTCCATTGGGAAGGGGACTTCTCCCTTACAACCCAGTACAAGATGATCGACCGCGCTTCAAAGAGCTTAGTGTTTGCTAAGTGCTGCCTTTAAAAAAAAAAAAAATCCCAAACCCTTAGCAGTTATTTTGAATTTTGGTAATCGAATTCAAGCTTCTACCGAGAGCGCGGTAAGCTGTGCTGGGCTGGTGATTTACCTTAATTTCTTGGCTGGTGTAATGAGGCGTACAGTTCTCACGCGGGGTCACTCTGGGCGTAGGAAATCGTGCCAGTCGGAAGTGATAACTTGCATTCTGTCCTGCCCAGGTGGAATCACAAAGATTTGGCTGCACCAGCCCAGGCTGTAGCCAAGAGCTCATCATGCATGCAGAAACTTGAAAGATCAGATGGTGCCTTATGTGAATGGTGGGGGAACAGAGACTAGGCAGGAGCAGATACATTTCGCATGTCAGCATATTTTATGTTTCCACCTATTCTTGACTTCATAATTCAACTCCATTGATACCTATTGTGCCGTCTTCTGTTTATTTCTTTAGCTTATTTGACTACATTTTAAACTTCATTGGTATTGCAGTCCTTTCTCTGCTGTGCTCTTGAAACACGCTGAGGATGCATCATTTAGCATGATCCTGCTTTGCTTTGTTCAATGAAATGACGACAGCGGGATGATGTATGCTGTACTAAATATATCCTCGGGGTTTAAAAATGGCATTTGGGTGGGCATATGGGGCAGTGCTGAGCAACAGCAAAAGTCATACTTAAAAAGGTTGCTTTTTCATAAAAACCTTACATTTTTGACAGTTCTCAAGGTGTGTTGTGTAGCCAATTATTCTTGTTACCGATGTGTTCTTCACAACATGTTTCTCTGGGGTCTGACCTGCGCTGTCATATGTGATAAAAAGATGTTCCAACCCATATGTCTAATGCTGGAAGGACGTTCCCATAATCTGCAAGAGCTCTTTATAAATGAAAAAGAGTTACAACAGCAAAGCAGAATATATATATATATTTTAAATACCCAGTTAAAAACTTGGTCAACAGTTAACTAAAGGGCCAGAAATCTCTGATTTTTAGGGGTGCTTTATTTCTGTTGCCTGATTGGCCAGATGACTTTGAGCTGTCATTGAAGGGCTTCTTTGCTGGAACCAGTGACGTGGTGAGATGGAGTGCAATATGTGTAACTTCGTTTAGCATCGAAAGGTAAAGAATTGTTCTTGTCACTTTTCACAGCAGAGTGAAAAGAACTGCTGTTATTTCAAAGACATCTTGCATTATTGATGGCTAATCACAAATAGCTATTTTGAATTAAAAAAGAAATTTATAAGGAAAAACAAACAAACAAACAAACCTGTGAAGCCATCTGCCTATAGAATCCAGAATTAAGCTTTTGAGCAGAGATTTCCTCTCATGGGCTGTACATAACTAATACCAGCTCCTGCTGAAAAGAAATCCCATTTTGCCAATACCACAGATGATTGTATTTGCTTAAAGACTGGTGTAACAGTAAATGCAATCAGGAGGAGCAGGATATCTGCCATGCCGGGTTACGACAGATTGTCAGCATTGTTTTGGCCTTTAATTGAGTGACTGGGCAGTGATGAAAAGGGAAGGGAAAGAAAAACATTTTTCCTTGGGTAATCCAGAATCCTTGATCCTTTAATGATGATGGTGGTAGTAGCTGTGGGTCGTGCTGCTGTCTGTGTGCAGCCTCCAGGATACCACTAGAGGAGCGACACGGTTCCTATTCCAGCTTTGGCATGGTTTGATCACCAGCTTTCCCCAGTTTTAGTTGCTCACACATACAGCAGGGGCTTGATCTGTACAGCTGGTAGATAGATACATATTTCAGCTCCAGAGAGTGAGTTTACATTTTAATTCAAAGGGTGCCCATCTATCCACCCCGCTTCTTTAGTCAACTTTAGTCAACTTTAAACATTGTGTGCTGCTCATTTAGTTTTTGTATCCACAGCTGTGCTGCTGCAACCTGCTGAAAGCATATCAAGACAACTGGGGCTGAGGAGAAAGCTTTATTATCCCCGAGAACAAAATACGGCATACCTGAATTGCAAGGGCATTGAGCCAAAGACAAACACTCATGGGTGCCTACAAGAGGAAGACAAAGGCACAATGAAAACGATGAAAATAAATATACATATATATATATATTTCTTCTGGTTTTATTTAACTTGCAATAGCAGAAATGAATTAGTACAGTGCTTCAGGGAAGATGCTCTGGTGGGCTGGTTGGTTGAGTGTAGCTGACACGATGGGTTCATTTTAAGAAGAAACGATCGCATTAATAAGCAAGAAATAGAATTAAGTTGTTCTTGGCTTGGTAGGTCTCATCACTGGGGCTGAACCTACATCTGAGACCTCCAAAGCTCGGCAAAGAGGTGGTATCTGGTGGCTACCAGGTGAGTGGGATGTAGCATCTAGTGTGTGGCTCCTGGTGATTTTTTTTTCACCAAAAGACCTCTCTTTGAAAGAGATGCCTGTGCACAGCTGATTGCCCAAAACACCACACTGAGGAGAGAAATATCTGTTTCTCTCTCCTTCCCCTTCCTCTGCAGTGCAACTCATTAGAAATACTTGTGCAAGGATCTTTCCATTTTTAATTTCTGCCTCTTGAAGCAGATACGATGGATTGTTATTTCATGTGCAGAGAGCAGGTCAGCGTTTTACATGAGCTGCTTTGTCTTCCATTCACGTGGAACGGGGAGAGTGCAAATGCAGGCAGGTTTATCCGTATCTAACAATAGAAACTGTGGTCCCGTGATGAACTGAGAAATCATTCAGTCAAACTTGCACCTGATGGATTTTCCCGTGATTTGTTATGCCTAAGGGCTACAGGAAGAGGAAACAGGAAGGCTTTAGCGCATGGACTAAACTTAATTTGTGCATTCTTAAAATTGGGGAAAAAGTTCTCTGTCAGCCTTTTTGTGGGAAGTTAGAGAAGCCCCTGGCATGTTAAGCAAGCTGTTGAGATTATGTAGTAATGAATAATACATGTGTACCAGTGGAGAGATCTCACTGCTGATTATTTAAGTGGATTTCTTTTGTGGCCAAACTACTTGTAAAATATGTAGAGAATTTCTTATTGTTAGCAGAAGAGAGATAATGAAGATTGGACAAAGCTGTTGAAGGATTTGAAGTGGTGTGATTGGTTATAGGAAGTGGTTAACCACACTAGTTGCATGATCTTTGGAAGATGGGCCACGTGTATTTGCTAGCAAAGTTGTGAGCATGACCCACACTGTCGATTTGTCCACGTACCTGGCTCTGAGGAACTCATCTGGAAGGTAATACCAATGTTCTCCTGAGCCCAAGATGTGGCTTATGGCCATGCTGCCTCCTAGCTCATATCCAGGGGGTTTCATGGGCCAGTGAAATACAGATCCAGGCAGCTCACACAGGAGGAAAGTTTTAAACATCTTCGGAGCAAGGCTGCAAGTCAAGTACTTCTGCCGTCTTCACCTCACAGTGTCCTCAGCCATCACAGCCAATTTCACTGACAATTTCACTTTCCCCTGGAGTAACTGATGGTATTCTGATGCAAAAACGTGGAATACCAGGAGAAGTGTGGGGCTCCTGACACGGAGTTTTGTGCTAGAGGCAGTGTTGGAGACAGATTCCCACATTTTGGGAGTATCCAAGCGATTTGATGAAGGAAGGTGGAAGCAGTGCTTCATCTTGTGACTATTTCTTTAGGAAAGCTGACACTTGCACTTCGTTCAGAGACAAATTGGGATTGTGGCTTTCAGGGAAACGAAACTGCTTCCCTGCTGTTTGAAAGGATTTTGCTCTCAGCGAGAGGCAAGACGTAAAGATGCACCTGTCACCTCCACGTTTCCTCCCGGCTGAGCTTGAAGTCTCCTCCAAAGCTTGCTTGGATCTGCAGAGTCCATCTGACAGCAACTTATCTGCCCCAGTGCCCTTCACACTTCGGAAGCTGGCTATGTGGCTTCAGCTAAACTGAAGTTAGGTGATGAGAGGGAATATTGTAACATCTAGTTCTCTTTCTGAGTGCAGCTCTAGCTGCCTTCTCATACTACAGCAAACAACAGGGCTGGCATCCGCCCTGTGTCTTGTTTTCTGAATTTATTTGAGCTTCTTTTAAAATGAAATGTGCATACTAAAATGAATAATCAGTTGAAATCAAATATTTTAATAGAGTTATATGGTGTCTTGCTTGCTGGGTCTCTTTTAGACTCACGTATCTCTTATGGAAAAGAGAAAAGATGTACTTAAGGCCTCTTATTTAAGAACCCGAAGCTCATTTATAAATGTGTTTCATGCACAGTGTTTGCATCAGACATCAACTTGTTCCAGTAGCTGATGACTTAGTCCAATAAACAGTGATCTTATTGCTAAGAATTAAGTTTAAAATACATTGCACGTGATTTTTCTCACACTCTTCACAATAATGACCCAATTCTTTCTACAATTGCATCATAAAACTATGACAGTGACCAGGAGCTGGAAGTGCAGTTCTCTGCAGAGATCTTGTACCTGGGTGCTTGTTGTGTTTATTTGCCATCACATATCATTGATAATGAAATAAATGCCACCTTGGTTTGCCATAGCTCCTACCACCTCTGGCTTCTTTGATTTCCATTTTTTCTTCCATATATCAAAAGCATTGCATGAGTAAAAACACTTTATAAATGGAATGAAGTGGAGATAATTCGTGGGACTAGGGGAAGAGTTTTCAGTATTCTTGTGACTTGGTTCATTGGTGACTACTAGATTTTAGCTCAAGAAAAATAATTTTAACAAGCATCTTTGCAATCTCTGCCCATTGCTGCTTGCCCCAGGAAATATATTTGTACTCCAGAGCTTTCATGTGCTCATCTGTGTCTCGCTTTTGGGGGACTTAATGGAATTTACCCTGTAATTTCATTGAGCAGATATGTTGCTTTTTTGTCTTATTTAGGTTACATGAAAGAATCGAGGAAGAAAAAAAGCTGTGCAACTTTAACAGCAATTGTTAAAAGCACAAATGTTCTTAGAATTATGTTATAATAGTAGCTTATTTAAAATAATGTGTCAATTATAATGGAACCATGATAATATTGGATGCTGATTTTTGTTTTATGTGCTGGCACATCATTTAGAGTAGCAAGTTGTGAGTTGTTCAGAAGTATAGTGTAGAGAAATGGAGACATCACCATTAGCTCAGCCTTTAATGGCTTTAACTGTGGCTGGCCAGAAGGATGAACTGAAATTAAGCCTTCAGATGAGATTTAGGCATGAACATAGAAGGGAAAAAAAAAAAGAGTACGTTTGTGAACAGGAACGACAGAGCCAAAGGACCTGCCTGATCAGTCTCCCCTGAGTTTTACCGCTTGCGTTGTCCTCCTGAGCTTCCATATTACAGGTTGGTGCGTTTAGAGCAACCTTTCATGTAGGGCTAGAAGAAGTACTTTCTGTGTGTATTGTCCTTTTATACCATGAATATCTGAAACCAGCAATGATTCTATGTCCATATAATGTCGTTCAAGCTTCAATAGAGTCACACAAATTTTGTTTGGCCTCTGGTGGTCATCTGAACCTGGTGCTTAGGAACATGGTTTAGTGGGTGACATTGGTGGTAGGGTGATGGTTGGACCAGATGATCTTGGAGGTCTTTTCCAACCCTAATGATTCCATGATTCTATGGTCCCACCTCCCCTTCAGAGAGGGGCTGTTGCCAGCAGTAGGTCAGGTCAGGTGTCAGTGGTCTACCAGGATGCAAAAAGTCTCCGAGGACAGAGATTGCACAGGCCCTGTGGGTGATCTGTTCCAGACCAAGGTTACCCTAATACTCAGTCTAAACCTTGACCTCCAAACCTTGTCAACAACCAATCTCTGACCCTTTAAAAAAAAGATGGTTGGATTATCTGTTCTCTAATTGCTAACCACTGATTGATGTGTTAATGGCAGTCTGCACAAGGCCGGCTCTGTCATCTGAATTTTGAGCATTTCAGCTCTTGGAAGGCCAGGCAGTGTGTAGCAGGCAAAAGTAATAAACATCAAGTGTCACTACTGCCAAGATTGGCGCACTAGCAAGGAATTGATACGGCTGAGAAAGAACCAGATCATTCGAAGAGACAAATTAAATCCTATGCTAAAAAAAAAAAAAAAAAAAAGTGATAAAAGGAATCCGAACACAAAAGCTCTTCCTTGCAAAAAGTTCCTTGCTTCTTGCCTCATTAGAAAGTCTGACACATGATCCTGTGCACACTGTATCCAATGGCTAGAATGCTCCCATGCAACAAATTATTATTATTATTATTTTTTCACCAAATAGAAAATAAAAATCAACGGTTGAGTTGGTTCTTCCCTCTTTGCAGTATCCCAGTTTTGCTCTTTTCATGTAACCCTTCAGACTGCAAGTGTCCAGCATCTTCCAAGAGCATCTTCCAGTCCGGCATCTTGCTCATCCCTACTGTAAGACCAGGACAATGGCAGTCAGGCCCCAGTTTTAGAATTTGCCATAACATAGCAAGGGTTACGTAGATCCACATACAACTCAGGGTCATCAGCTGTAACGGGAAGCCCAGGGACAGTCAGCTTGCCTTGACCTTGAGAGCAGAACATGCTGGCTCCCAGAGGAGACAGCAAAGCCGTGTAGGGATGAGGATGTGTTATGGAAGGGGTTATTCTCAAGGAGCAGTACCTTCAGCACTCTGTGGCTATCTGACAGCTGCGCTATACTTAGGAGGAAGCAGCTGTTTTTTGTCAAAGTAACGTGCTCCAGGATCACTGGAAAACCTATTTTGTATTAGGTGAACATTCCTTGGCTGAACGTGCTTACGCTTTGGGGGCTGGAGTTAGATGACCTTTAAGGTCTCTTCCAACCCAAGCCATTCTATTTTTACCCTGACAGGTAGAGAAACTCATCACTTTCAGCTGCAGCAAGCTGGCAGCATCCTGTTGACTTGGAAGAGGTAGACTTTGCAAGCTGAATCCTTCAGTGCTGCCTGCTCCCCTGCGCCAGGGTTAACCCAGGGCCATTCTGTGGACTGAGATGCTTGGAAGTCATAGCTGCGGCAAGGCAGCCACAGGTCGTGGTTAGAGAAATCAATTTTCCTCTAACAATAGACAACAAAGTGAAACACCCCTTGCAAAGCCCTCTGTGATCTGTAAGCATCCCGCTTGTCCATGCTGCTGGTTTTGCTGTGGTACACGCAGGAGGCAGTGCTTGAGATTTTAATTTTGTGCTATCAGGAGAGTGCAGTCTGACCTGGCTTGGCCAAAGCGAAAAATTATGATGAACCTACGACCGCTGGACTGATACTGAGAAGAAGCAATTGTTAATATTTTTAGATTATTTTATATTTAGAATCTGCATCAGCTAAATCCAAGATGAAGGCTTACAGCAGACCTTTCAGATGGAACATTGTGACAGTCATTTTTGAAGAGATAAAGAAATCTTATTTCTGATAAGGTCTGCATGAGGAGCCCTTGAATCCTAATGCTGTTGCAAATGAAAACTCAGCTTATAGGGAAAGAGAAAAGGGTAATGTAAAAAACACTCCCTATGTCATGAGCCTTAGAGAGCAAAACATTTTTGTAGCCATTCACAGCATTTAAAGCGCTACATGTGGTATTTGTAAGTTGTCTTGAAGCTGGGAAAGATTAATCTGTGCAGCTCTTGACCGTGCCCGACTCATTGGACAGACGTCAGAGTTTTCCACTGACTTCATTTCTCCATGTCTGTACTTTTGATGTTTTCATTTCCTTTAAGGTACACTGCAAGTCTGAATTTCCTGACTTCCTAATATTTGGATTTTATTTGGTTTATCATTACAGACTATTAAAATTACCGAAGTTACCAAAGCGTGCCTTCAGGCTTCACTTCTTCTTAGGTTTTATATGCAAGCATGTAGCGTATTACGCTGCGTCCTCACGGTGCTATAAAATTCAACTTCTAGCAAACACTGTAAGATTTTATTTGTAAACATCTCCCTGAAATGACAACACGAAGAGTGAAAATTTTGAGTACCACTTGAACTTTCACTGTAATTGTGTGAAAAATGGATGAGACTGGGGAAAATAATAGGTATTAAGAATTACCTCTGTCAGATTTTCCCCAGAAAATCTCCTTGCTTTGCATGTTTTTGAAGGGAAGAATGAGAATTTCTTTTCTTGTCCCTAGTCCGTATCATTTAATCATTGCTTGTTGTGTACTGGCTGTTAGAGTACCAGTTATAGTTCAATAGCTTTTGTCTAGAGCTCATTATCTGTAATTGAATGTATGCACCAAGCTGAATATGTTTATTTGTAACTTGATAATTAAGCTGCTGCAGACACTTATTCTGGGAGAAGGGAAGAAAGCAGACAGACAGCCTGTTATCCCGCAGGCACCGCGCTGGCCTGCGATGGAAAACAACTGCCACGTGCTCCAAGGTGATCAAAGTCCACGTCTCCACGTTCGCAACCACTGTTTAAATTTCACTGGGGTTACTCTTGTTTGTTTGTTCATTTTGCTGTCTCCAAACTAAGCGGGCATTGAGGAAGAGCGGCTTTATAGTTCTTTTTATAGCCTGTGTTGACCCAGATGTTGCCTCAGACTGCTGTTGTGAGGTTGTTTGAGACTGCTGCTGCCCAATCCTTACCATGGCAACTCCTAGTTTTAAGGAGTGAAGGTTAAGAAGTGGTACTTCACTAGTTCGTAGGCGGAGGAACTTCCCAGATAGGCCAGGCGGGTGACAGCACCTTTCTGTTTTTGCAGCCAAAGTTTGCAAAGCTTCTCTTTTTGAAATATTAAGAAGTTTGATGGGAGATTATTACTTTTTGGTATTTCTCGGTGATGAAAACAAGAGCCTACTGACGTCTGGTAGCCATGGTTGCTAACATTTCAGGAAGCAGAAAACCAGGGATGAATGTAAAAGTCTGTCTTTCCCAGTTCATAATTCCTTTCCTATGAGGTTTGAACAGATCAGACATATACCACCACCTTAATTTCTTCTAAATATATCTCAGTTTGCTAATGCTTTCTTAGAGCAGACCTGAGATGACATCGCAGAACATAACTGCTTTGTTTTTGCTCTAGTTATCCTTATGCATTTTTTAAAGTGGAGCATGTTCAGTTGAATTTTTATTTTCTGTCAAATGTAAGAGCCAGTACTCCATTATGTCCCATTAATCATGTTTTAAAAAGAAGCCCAGATCCTGAGAGGAAAATCACCCTGTTCACTGACTGACTCTTTAGGTAACAAAAAAGGAAAAATGCATATAACTTTCAGAAGAGTTAAAGTTCTGTAAGGTCCTAATCTTGCTGTACTCTTGTCGGCTGCTCAGGGTATGTTTAATGCCCATGCTTAAGTTGTCCTAAAGCCATTGGGATCAGAGCTTTTATGAACATGGAAGAAGAAAAGAGAAGCAGCTCTTTGAAGGAACATGGTGCAGAAGGGATGGGCCTTGCTGTTGCTGAATTTGAAGCCATCCTTTTACACAGGGGAGAGATTAATCCAAAGAATAAAGGTCTATCTCATGGTTAAAGATCTTGATAAACTCCTGCTTGAGGTCAGTTGAGTGGATTGGGTTTGCTTTACCAAGCAGTCAACTTCAGTGTCCTCACACTAAGTTAAAACTTACCAGAGATGAAAATTTCAAAATGGGGGCCTGATGACTGAAGTCTCATAGCCAGGTTGTACAGTCACCACTGTTGATTTCAGAGCATGCGACAGAATTCAGTAGGATTTTTTGCCCATCAGTTATGGCATGCGTGTATAAATACACACATACACGAAGATACCCCTCTTTTTTACCCCAGTGCAGGATTTTTTATGTGGGTTGGGTTTATGTGCTGGTTGGTTTGGGGAAGGTTGAGGTGTTGGGTACACCCCCAGTGGTGAGAGCTTTTCCATACACCTTTCATCTCTTGGGTACCGCAGCTATCGGCGGTGATGCCCTTTGTCCTCTGAGTTTTAATGACAGGATTGCTTTCTCCCTTCAGTAACAGTCCTTCGGGGATGTTCTCTTTGTGCCCTGAGGTAGGATCACAGCCTAGGGAGAGCTGTTTTGTATCTTGCCAAATTTTTCAGTATTTACTTTAGTTTTTGAGAAACAATGTACCCAAAAGCCACTCTGAATCAGCACATCTTTACAGACATAAGTACAAAGAGCAGTTGTGTGAGGCTACATACGGTTTTGTGGTTTAATTTCTTCACCTTTTTCTGACACTGTTATTAGAGACACAAGAAATAGACATTACTGTTACATTTCTGCATTTATAATCCCTTAGAATTAGTGTTGTATTCTGGAATAAAATGGAACATAAGGGAGAAATTGCTGCCTCCAAATTCTGTTTCTTGCTTGAAGCTATGTAACTTGAGTCTCCGTCTGGAGCTGTGTTTGAAGACCATTAGAATCACCCATTTGATACGATCTTGTGAAAGGCCTTTTAACTCTGAAAGGTTGCCTTATTGCAAATAGATGAGCTTAATATATAAAATGAGGAAAACTGTGTAGAATCTTTGAGCGTTGCAGAAATTTTCTTAGAGTGACCAGTGCATCGTACTGCTCTAAATTATTCAAGGCTATTGGAAGATGTGTTCTCGGTAGGGATTTACCACCCTCACTTCGTCCTATAACGTACTCAGTTCTTTTCCGCAGAATAATTTCAGCGTGAAGGGAGAGGATCTCTGGAGGTCATATCGCCCACCCTCTGTCCCTGCTAACCAATCTTCAAATATATTAATGTATAATAAAAGTATCATTTCAGTTTAAAAGATACGGATGAGAAATCTGTTTTCTTACACCTCAATTTCCTCAATTTTATTTTTGCTAATCTGCAGAACTTCTCGATGAAATATTTTTGTGGCTTTCTTCTGTGCTTCTGACATTTCCTTCATGCAAAACAGTTTTGAAGGTTAATTCTCTGATCGTTTCAGTGTAACCTGAACTGTGGCTGTGGCTTTGCTTTTTAGTATTCTTTTCTGCTTGGAAGTGGGCAACAGTTAGGATTTATTTGTGGGTGGGAGGATCTTGATAGTTAACTGTGGTGGATTTATTTTGTCTGTTTGAATGCGATGAACAATAATTCACAGAGGGATTGCTGGATGCTCAGAGAAAAAAATAATTAAACCTTTTGAATATTTTATTTCTTTTCACAAGAATACTGTTCTAAAGACAGAGATAAAATGATACAAACAGCCTCTAAAAGCACCCCCAACCCTTGCAGCCTCTGAAGCTGAAAGCCAGCCGTGCTAGATGGTCTGTGCTGTCTCTATACATACATACACATATATGCGTGTTTATTTGAAGTTGTGTAATTCGCATATCTGCTTTCCCAGTCTCATTTCTAATTCTATCCCTTGTATTTATTATTTATAGCATACCGTTATTTTAAGTGCCAACACACACTATAGATTACATGGTGATCTCTGATGTGGTGGGAAGTCAGTGGAGCAACCGTGTTCAGCATCATCAATCACCTTTTATTATAAAAATCCAAGAGCATCCCTGAGCACTGTTGTTTACCATGTTTTCTTTTATTGTTAGCTCGACAAGGCAAGGTGGTGAAGCTGCCTTTGGGGTAGATTTTATGATGAGGGAGACTTGTTCTGTAGTCTTTTCCATTTGGGAAGGAAGCCGAGCATGCCACAGCTACGGCCTTCAAACTTGGGTATTCTCTGGCAAATGTCCTTCTTCTGCTAAAAACAAACAAACAAACAAACAAACAACAACAAAAAAACATTGATTGAGACAGTTTCTAAATTAGTTATGTTTTGAGACCATGACACAGCAAACTTGAGTGAAATTATCCAGAGCAGGGCTATGAAGCTGGTGAAGGACCTGGAGCACAAGTCCTGTGAGGAGCGGCTGAGGGCACTGAGGGTGTTTGGTCTGGAGAAGAGGAGGCTCAGGGCAGACCTTATTGCTCTCTGCAACTGCCTGAAAGGAAGGTGTGGGGAGCTGGGGTCGGCCTCTTCTCACAGGTAACCAGTGATAGGACAAGAGGGAATGGCCTCAAGTTGTGTCAGGGGAGGTTCAGGTTGGAAATGAGGAGACATTTCTTCTCAGCAAGAGCAGTCAGGCATTGGGATGGGTTGCCCAGGGAGGTGGTGGAGTCACCGTCCCTGGGGGTGTTCAAGGCAAGGTTGGACGTGGTGCTTAGGGACATGGTTTAGTGGGTGACATTGGTGGTAGGGGGATGGTTGGACCAGATGATCTTGGAGGTCTTTTCCAACCTTAATGATTCTAGGATTCTATCAGGCAAATACTTGAGCAGTGGCTTTATAGACATCTCATAGCCAAACTGTGTGAAAACTGTGGGTTTGGTATTTTTTTCCTTCTCTCCGTCATATGTGTACTAGTTTGTCTGCTTACTGCCTTTTGTTTAAATCCCAGACTTATTAATTCTGTGCAAACATAAACTGATAGCAAATGAGCTAGTTTTTAGTTCTCATAATTACACTGAATAGTAATGAAAAGTTGGAGCTATTTTATGATGCCTGAATGGGCATTTTTGGCTTGAATACTGTGCCTGTGATTTCCATAGTGACTGCTGGTGATTTAAAAAAAAAAATAAAACAACACAAAAACACAAGTAAACAATAAAAGTTAGGTCCTGTTTGGGCCATTTTGGTCATAAATTATGCAAAGGACTTTTAGTGTCTCGTGCTGTTCATTGTGTAAGTGAGCAGAACAAGGTGCTCCGTGTTGACCTGAGTGGATGGATATTGCAAGCTGGGACGTGGCTGAACAATGTTTTCAAATGGGGGAGAAGAGCAATTTCCAAATTCTCTGAGCAAAGTTGGGGTTCCTCCTGAGCTTCTGACAAACTGCTAATGCCTTCCCTGTCTGTCTAAGTTTGGACGTCTTTGATAGGTTTGTACATACCAGAGTTTACAACACATTTTCCAGTCCTTTTGGAGCAACTGTCTGGATTTGTCTTCTTGCTTGAAATGCAAATGTTAAGATGTATTTGTTGCCAACTGACAGAAAGGAAGAAAAATTATTTTAGGAGAAAGAAATCAAGCAAGCAAGCATAGCCATTCATTATTTAAATGACGGTGTTTCATGGCAATTTTGTCTTGAAATAACCTTCTGGTTTTGTAAATTGTGCAGCGCTGTTTATCAGTAGCCAAAAATCTTTGTCACTCACTCAAAACCCTTTGTGATACACGCATTACTATCTCAGTAATGGAAAGGTGGGAGCAGATAATTGGCAAATAGCAATAACCAGCAGTTCGTTCCAGTGAGTGCAATGAATCAGTGCTTAGCTTGGTGAATGCACGTTGGTATCCAAGCAATTTGGCAACCCTTTAGATTTGACCTGACAAAATAACTAGAAGAGGATTCTTTTTTGTCCAGCATCAGTATCCCAGAGACATTATTCCCATCCTGCTCTTCCACCCAGAAATGTGGAATTGAGAGGTTGTTCCACTGTAAAAGAGGATTTTGTTGGCTCTGGCTCTCTCATTAGGGTGCCCAAATAATGTGGGCATTCTCTGGGAGGTTCCGTCCCTGAGCTGAAGGCATGGGATGTGCCAATTTGCGGAGCTGCCAGGGTGTTTTGGGAGATACGTTAGAAAGTGGCCATGTTGCAAATTCAGTATTTTTCTTTGCTATTTGCCTAAAAGAAGTATCTTTAAGTAGATTTGATTCAGGGAAGAAATTGTAGTCATTGTTTCCAAATGCCCAATTTTGTGCAATTTGTTTGGCTTAAAGATACAGCCTTTTTCAGCTTCTCTATTAGAGATCTTTGGCTTCATCTGTTCTCCTTTTTACTACCCCAACAATATCGCATGGATCTCTAATGTAAGAACAGAAGATTATTTAAAGGTAGGTCTAATTTTGACTAGAGCTAGACAGTTGATCACTATCTGATTTAATTTGTTGGGTGCTGACCAGAAGTTGCTGCCATGGGAGCCAGTGATTACACAAAAGGTGTGGGTTCTCCCGGACCTATTTGTATTAGAAAAGAATTACTATCCAAAACCGATTCCAACATCCCTACATGCCGCCATCTAAACACCACATTTATTCAGGTTTTGAGCCCATCTGATTTTTAAAGCCACTTCTAGATAACAAAATAATTGCCTTAGGCATCTCGTTCTCTTCTCAGATGATGTTTTTCTGCTGTACCCGGAGGAAACTTTTATTTTGTTCATAACTCAGCTGTTTTGTGGTCTGGGTGATTTTGCTCGGTGGCCCTTCAGCTTGCAGCAAGTTGCCATGTGTGTTATTAGTAAATTCTTTCCGACAGTAATCTCTGTACCTGTTCATGATATGGATGAGCCCTACAAAAGCTCTCATAAAAGCTCTCATAAACCCTCACCGTGTGAGAGTACAGGGCTCCAGGCTAGGGCTCGGTTAAATGCCCGTGATGCATTTCTCATGAGCTCGTTTTCAGCCTCTGAGTTCAGGAATTAATTTTATTGTACCTCTGGCATGAACAACAACAACAAAAAAATTGTCACCGGCTATTATTTTATTGAAGTAGGCATTTATTTTCATACTTTAAATTTGGAGGGAAGAAAAAAAAGCTGTGATAGAGCCCGTGTTAGAGCCCCCAGTTATCTATGATAACTTGAATGCTGATGTCTGCTGGCACAGTCCTTACTCATCTCTGTTCCCTATAAAATCAGCCTAATTTTAATGGGTTATATTAGACATAGAGTCAAAGAACTTGCCATGACTCAGCTCTTGAGGAGGAGGAACTGCAGCTGCCCCTGGCCCTTCCCAGACTTGGGCACAGGAGCCTCCACTTGGTGCACAACGCTGCAGCCACGGGGGAGCATTTTCCCCAGAAACCAATAATAATAAATAGGGTTTGTACTGTACTTTCCTGTCTTCAGCAATGCAACTCTTTGGCTTCAAGTAATACTGTAATTATAAAATTTAGCTCCCATGATTTTTACATTTCAGGAGAGGGCTACGCAGAAGTATAAATGAAGGAGGCACATTGAAAAAAGGGAAGGAGATGGCCTTCAGCAGTGGCCTCACTGGTGCTGTTGGTAGCCAGCACCTCAAATCACAGCTACACAAATGTCATTGATAGGGTCTCTATGTATGGTCAGCATTAAAAAATTAAATAATTTTCATTGGTCCATATACCAGTCTTACTAATTCAGCGTTTCATGACCCTATACTACAAAACCTACTGTTGTCTGCTGACAGCTGGGCTGCATTTTAGACCTAAAAAGGGAAATGAAGTTCATGAATTAGTGATTATACCAATTTTATGTTGTCTTTTTTTTGTTGTTTTGACCTGATGCCGATGCTACGTTGTACACAGGTGCATCAGAAAGCACCTGGTGCAGCAGCTTAGCGAAGTGCATCCTTAATGTTCCACAACAACATGTGACTAAGGCAGGCCATGAAGAAAGATTAGCCCGTTATTGGCAAAGATTATACAAACAAAAAGCATTTCCTTCATGCAGCGGGAAGGAAAAACGCCAGCAAGGATGATGAAGACTTTCTTAATAAGATTTCTGTTTTCAAATATTCCGCTTCAGACCTCTTAATAAAATGAATGCGTTAGATGCACAGGGCTAAGATCACTGCTGAATGAGATTATGCTCTCGTCCATTTAATAATGATGCAGTTGTAGCTTTTCCTCCTACCTTTTCTTGTAACTTCCAGTGTTTAGCACAGAACAAATTTGGCTTAGATTTAAGTTTGTTGGATTGGATTATTAGGATTATTTATATATAATATAAAAAAATATAAAATTATATATTTATATATTTTTTTCTAAATAGCCTTTTGGTTTATGTAATCTGAATAGTCCCTGATCTCATAAAAGACTAAATACATTTTTTTCTAATCATCTTGTGGCTTCAGTGTGTCTGTTTACTGCAGAGGCCACATGGACAGGAGCCTTTTTAGAACAGCATTTGAAAATTGAATTTAAAGAGAGCATTTTGGTTTAATTTGCTGGGTCAATTTGTTTAAACAGGCAATAATGTTGTATTTGTCCCCGTGAGACCTTGGACAGAGAGTACATTTGGGCGTCAGTTTTGTTGCTCTAGAATATAGTGCTTTTGCTAATAATTGATGGTAAACTGATACATTTATGTATTTTTACTTGGAATGACTGATTTTTGGCTTATGTATTATTTGTGATTGATTGCAGGTTGTCTATTCATTTTCTTTCTGGCTGTGCTATGGAAAGAGGAATTACTCTTTCTCTTTCCTTCCTTACTCCCCTCTGTTCTCAGCCGCCTCCCCAAGAGATCAGCTCCAATCTCGGCACCGCGTGACAGTTAGCAGTTGTGACAGGCTAGCCTATTTTTGGAAGTCTGTCCCCACTCTTTCCCCGCTGGAAAAGAAAAGCAAGTTATCTTTAAAAATTAATCCATCTGGAAGAGGAGGAGAAAGCTTCACGAGGCACTCGCCACTCAGTGCTTGGACTGCGGGTTTGCTAATTATTTGTTCAGCTTATGGCACGGGACCGGGGCGGTTTGCACTTTGCCTGGCATTGATCACCTGCCCTTAAGCTCTGCAAGAGCCCTTCTGTTCTGCACGGAAAATGAGACAGACTAAAATACAGCATGGAGCTGCATGGATGTTGTCCAGTCATGTCTTATATTTCACACATTTCTGAGCTGCTTCTGCAAAACCAGAAATACTACTGCTTGTCTCCAAGGAGCAGAAACAGAAGTTCAGAATTTGGCAGTTATGGTGGAAAGATTTTTTTTTCTCATTTATTTTGCCCCTTCTTTAGACTCTGCAGGCTCTACATGTAGTAAAATAAATGCGTTAAATCATACTCACAACAGGGGTAGCATCCAGGATGCTGTTCCATGTGAAGAAATAACTGCTGCACGCTAAGCGATTGCATCTCTTATTTTGATATGGTCTCCTTGTACCCAAACTGCTACATCTCTGTGCATTGCAAACCCAGCCCAAATAAGGCAGATGCAGTCCTGGAGCTTTCTCAGGATTCTGAATTAAAAAACATAAAACAAATGTCTGGTGGGGAATGCTTGGCAACAGAGTTAAGTTATCAATGGAGAGTTTGTATTGTATCGAGAAATGTAGACTTCCAAGTATGTGAAACTATGACCAAAATGGCTTTAAAATTTTTGTTCTGTTTTGTTGGTGTCTCTAAAGCTCAGGAACATGCTGGACAGCTGGTTTGAGTTTTCATCTCCTGAAGCACTATTATTTTGTTTTCTCATAGGTGGTTATTATTGGAACTTTAAAAATAGACTCTGCTGTCTGTCTAATCTAGTCGTTTAATCTTGTTCTAGATGCTTCACTTTATTTCCTTAGATATATGATGTGAATGCCTCTGTGCCTACCCTTTATATACCTGTCATTGCTAGATATCAGAACACCTTTCCCCGGCAAGTCAGTGCTGAGTCATCTTCAGAAAGTGCTCATCCTCCCCTATAAAAGAAATACAAGGTATACAAGAAATTAAATTTTCAAAATATTGTTGATGTAAGGAGCACAAAAGGCGTGGGGATCACTTGGCCATTAGTGATTGAGCTGATCTTTTCAAGGTCTGTGGAAGCTGTGTCTTTTCAGGCTCCTGAGCCACGAGGCACAGATTTATACATTAGTGGGTTGATGATGCCATAAAAATTCCCAAATTTGGAGACAAAGCTGTGATGCTGGATCACGGTGCTCTGTTTACATGGATAACATTTCCTGGATATGGTTTTTCCCTTCTCACCTTAAATAATAATATTGTATGGCTGTTTCTGTCACCTATACCCACTGAAACTCCAAATGAACATAGGTTTGTCAGGGTAGAACAAGTTGAATTAAAGGTGAGGCAGTAAATTAATTTACAGCTCCAATAAAGCTTGTATTGATTCCTCCAACTCTACCACTTTCCTTCTCCTTTCTCCCTCTCAAGGAAATAAATGCATATGTTATACAGTTTAATCCTTCAGTTTAAGACCTTCTAGAGGAATACAGCATGGAGAGAGGGCTACGAAGCTGGTGAAGGGCCTGGAGCACAAGTCCTGTGAGGAGCGGCTAAGGGAACTGGAGGTGTTTAGTTTGGAGCAGAGGAGGCTCAGGGGAGACCTTATTGCTCTCTGCAACTACCTGAAAGGAAGGTGTGGGGAGCTGGGGGTCGGCCTCTTCTCACAAGTAACCAGTGATAGGACAAGAGGGAATGGCCTCAAGTTGCACCAGGGGAGGTTCAGGTTGGAAATGAGGAGACATTTCTTCTCAGCAAGAGCAGTCAGGCATTGGGACGGGTTGTCCAGGGAGGTGGTGGAGTCACCGTCCCTGGGGGTGTTCAAGGCAAGGTTGGACATGGTGCTTAGGGACATGGTTTAGTGGTGACATTGGTGGTAGGGGAGTGGTTGGACCAGATGATCTTGGAGATCTTTTCCAACCTTAATGATTCTAGGATTCTATGAGTTGTTCTGTACCATTTTGCACAAGGAGGGAAGTGTTCCCATAATTCTTCCTTTCATCTCACAGCTTCTAGATATGAGCATATATTCTGGACAGGCATAATCAGGTCCAGAAATTGATTGCTCTTTCATATCCATCACTGCTAGAATGCAGGATTTTTTAAAATACTTGTTTAAAGTACTTATGGACTATGAAGTAATGTAGGGGCTGTGCCTCTGGACTTTGTCTTTTCATGTGCTGGGCAGTAATAGTTAATCAGCATCGCTGTGTAGTACAATATCGGATAATCAGACCAAAAATATCCATCTGCTTCTATTGAAGTGAATCACTGTTCTTGCATCCTAACTCAGTGTCTTCTGTAGAAGAAAAACGAAACAAACTTCTTTGAGCATAAAAAGTGTTTGCTTATTCCAAGTAAATGTCTAAGAGGAGTGGAAAAAGAACTGAAGTGATACATATATGTATTTTTATAAGGCTTGCTGATCTGTAACATTTTCTCTACATCATTTCTATCAGTCCACCAGAAACAAATGTGCTTCTCGGCACAGCGGCTTGCCTAGGCTTGTGGGGAAGCGTCCGTCCCTTGAAGGTACACTGCTCTGAATTTGTATCTGAGGGAGAGACTCCAGTCATCCCATCTTTCTAGTTCGTATACTTTTTTTTTTTTCTTCTCAAATGTGAGTTAATTTAAAGTAGTTTTATATATATGTATCAGTTAATAGTTTTCTGTGCAAGGTGAGCAGCAAATCATTCCTTCATTTTTTTGCTGCATGTGTAGTTTTTATCTTTTCATCAGCTTTCCTCCAAACATAGCTCTGGTCTGAATTTCTGAAATCAGTTCTGTGGCTATAAAATATCATGACAAATTTTGAGTAAGTCTATATTTGGACACCGAGAGCGAGTTCCGTGAAGTTGCTCTGAACTATCCACGTGTTCAAGCTCTTGTCCTCTACTTACAAAAGGCATTCTTCCTGGAAAAGGTGAGGGCATTTGCAGCTGCTTTGAGAATGTACCATGTGTTTTCTGTGCTTGGTGCTCCTTTTGATTTTTTTTAGATAATCAAGACAGATGACTGAAATAGCTCCGGTTCTGTTACTGAATGCCAATGAAACCTATCCAGACATTCCTAACAGTCAATAGAAACTTTCCTGCAGAAATGGTTATGCAGAACAGGCTTTTGCATGTTATTAAGATATTTAAGAGATGTTTTGTACCTAGTCAAGGTATATCAGTGGTGATAAGTTATGCATGTGCTAGGGTCATCACATAGGACCGTGGTCAGCTGGATTAGATCGCTAAGCAAGACAGTGGTTGGAGGAGTCCCTAACTAGCTTGCACAACCTCCTAGTGGAAGTTTGGGGAAAATTGCAGAAAAAGGATGCAAAGTATTTATGTAACGATGTAAGTTTGACTTTGATCATTGAGATCAGTGCAAAGAGATGTGTACTGTGCCTCTGTAGTCAACAAAAAATGTGTGATTACCACTTGGAGCAAGTGAGAAAGTCTACCCAAAAGCATCTAGCAGAAGAGTCAGGTTTCCTCCCCTTCCTTGCAACTCATCGGTCTTCTGCAGTGTCATCTGCTTGGGTTCCTTGCCACAATGAGGACAAATCTCCTCACTCTCAGTCCTGCTACTGAATCAGGAGTCCACACTGCATTTGATAATACAGGGGAAATCTCACTTCTGCCAGCCGGGTGTTAATTCTCTTTTTGAGCAGAGCTTGTTTCTGTCCACAGACACGGTTGTGTGGTTTGAGTGTTAATAACTTCCCACTTCATTTGTTCTCTTTTGGTTCGTTGTAGTCTCATTTAGGTATAAGGCAATGTATGCCTTTTTTCCCCTCCCTCCAAATTCTGCTACTAAAGTGGCTTTCCAAGGGCTGCTTCTGCATATAGTTGTAATTCTATAAATCATATGTGTCGCTGAGAATCCAAAGCGTGCAAATTTAAGTGCTTTCATATGGCCACCTTGGTTTTAGTGCTTTGTTAATCAGTAGAGGAAGGGGCCTAGCTGGATTATTTATTTATTTCTTGGTGCATGAACATCCATCTGTTGTATGATTGCCTCCATCTCCATGGTTTGGCATTATGGGTCTTTACACTGGCAGTTATCTGATCATAAAAAATGCTTCCTTATAGATCTGGTCGCTACAGTTGTTTCTCTTTGATCACCAGCTTGCAAGCTGGTCAGTGTCAAAAAGCTTCCATAATATTTATTACAACACAGCGTAAATCAATATCTGTGTAATGGAACAAGAATATATCCATTAAGGTTGTGAATTATGGTGGTGTCTCAGATATGGCTTAGTGTTTCTGGACTCTGGCCTTTCAGATGTCTTCAAAAGCTGGGATGATGCAGACTGGCAAAAATATAAAAGATGTAGAAAAGCTGGTTCACAAAATGCTGACAAATTTCTTTACCTGGACACTCAGGCAAGGAGACCTGTTTGCTGTTCACCCCTTTTTAGAAGAGTACTTTATGCTCTTGTATCTGAAGCCCCCTGTGTAAGTAGTTTATTTTTCATTTATCTCGGACTTGGGAAGAATACTCCATTTTCCCCTTCTATTGATTAAAAAGCATCCATGTTTGCATGTCCATGAAACTCAACAAAACACAATTGAAAGCACTGATTTCTAATAGCTAAATGTCACAATGGTAACGTCCTTTGTTTTCTGCCCTACAGATTAATGGTGATGAAAACTAGAATGACATTGGCACACTTACATAGTAGCGTGGAAAGTGTTAACTACTATTTAAGGTAGCTGGAGTTACTGTATCGTACATAGGAAGAAGATTCAGACATCTGATTTCACCCAGTTACCTAGAAAGGAACTTTATTCTGCCCTTAAAAGCTTACTCATGGCTCTGCTTTTCTCCTAGTTACATCTTCTGGTGCTGCTTATTGCTCAGGACCCTGGAAACCAGATCACCAGAGACAGCCAACCACTGCCGGGTGGTAAAAGCCCCGTCACGGGGCTTTTACATCCACAGTAACGGGACTGTGTTGGAGATGCTGCAAAATGTGTTTTGTTCCCAAGAGAAAATTTGAGTAAGGGAATAGAAAAATTAATTGAATAAGTTATTAACACACTATATTGTCATTGGCAAAGGCAAAGCTGAAGAAGTTCACCTGTATTTGGAAAGGGAGGATGTGTCTTATGGCATCTAGTATTTTAGCCTTGGACCACTCCTCTCCCAGGGCAATTTTCTCCTGGCTCTGTTGTATCTGAGAAATGGATTTCTTCCCCCAGACTGGTGGTCTTTGGTGGGGTCTTGGGCATCTTGATTGAAAATCACTTATGGGCATTGAGAACTGTAGGACAGTGTGATGTGACTCGTAGAGATTTGGGTTTCTGAGGTCTTTGTTCTTGGTGATGATGTGTGAGAAGATTGTAACACGGGCTGGCTTTTGGATCGAGAAGTACTAGCTTTTAGGGGAAAGCAGAACTGGTGCTTAAAAAGCAAATGCATTAAGTATGGCATTACAGATACTTAGCATGGAAAGCTATAATCCTGTTTTTCTAGGATCTTTTTTTCAGAGCAGAATCTTTTTCTCTTCTCCAGTGTCCTTCATATTGTGTAGTTTTGCTAGATATTCAAATTACAAGATCCCTACCCTGCTAATTTGGTCTCCGATCTTTCAAACATTTCCTTACATCCTTATGTTTATTCATGTGAGCTGCTCATTTGACTAGTCTGGATGCAGGAGAAGAGATGCATAAATAGTGCATTTTGAGTTTATTACACAAAGTTCAGGAAGATAGGGGAAAGAGTATATATGTCATTGCAAGCTCATTTATTTCAGTGTGCTGTACAGAACACGCCAGCATGGTCTACAATGAAATTTATCCTTGTGCTGCTGGTGGTACAGAGGAGTGAATAAAATACATTTGTTATAACATAATAAATCATATTAATACCAAATAAAATAGCATAGGGATCTTGTTATAGATACTGTGGCAGCAGTATAACCCAGGGCAACACGCGAATAAGTAACATTTATTATTAAGTGTAATTCTTACGCCGCTTTGAAAGTGACAAACATTTGACATGTTCGGTTAATAGGTTTAATTAAAATTCAGGATTAATTATGAAGATGAGTAACTCTCCTTCATTACCTTGTAGGAACAAAAGATACTTACATTTCAAGAAAGAAAAGATGATTAACCCGGTAACATGTATCAGAAGGATTGCAAATACTCCCTAACAGGAGCAGGGATCATAAATATTAAATTCTGCCTCCCCCAGCAAAGAGGGAATGAGATTCAAAGCAAATTGGGTTTGCAGAACTGCTGGGTTTCGAAAAATGGATTTTAAAATCACTGTTAAGTGCACTTGTCAAAGAGGTAAACCGTTGCTTCAGACATATCAGAGATGATGAGAACAGGGGAAGGTGTTGGAGGCTAGCTCTGAATTTCAGCACTGTTGAGGTATAACACAGATGTAAAGCACTGGATGTGACATTGCTTTCTTGGGTTTAAGTTTTCAATCCCACGACCATGTAAGACACTTGAAAAGAGGGTATTAGACAACTATCCTCATTTCTTCCATGGGTTCCAAGAAAGTGGCAACACCAGCTGATGCATTGTAATGCGGTATATTTATAGGTCAATTTAGCAGCTTTTTCTATTAAATCTTGTCAGGCTCTGTGATTTATATGATATTTGTTCAGCATGCCTGTAGCAGATAGGACTGGTAATTTGAAATATGAAATGTGTTAACCTCTGAGTTAAGCTAATGATAAAGTTGAATTAGGCTAATAACAGTTGAAAAAAGCCATATGTTTCCTTTCAACTTTATAGACTTTCAATCTTAGATATGTTTTTGCTCGCATAAAATTACAAAATGTTATTTCTTTGTAAGTACACCAAGTTGTTCTGAAGGTTCACCTCTAGGTCTTTTTTTACAAGGAGGAGAGAAAAGATTTTAATTTTAATACGTTCTGGATTTCCAGTTTTTGAAAGATGCCTGCTTCTGGTGTTTCCTGTGTCAATCATCAGTACTTCAGCTTAGATGTTGAACCAATTGTGAAATCTCACCACCGATTGAAAACCACCAGTAGGGTTGTTTCATCTCCACGGCCTTTTTTTTGTGGGGTCCTTTGAATAAGTAAGCTACGAGCACTGCAGCCCTCGTGTCATTTTATGGATTTGATATAAAAACAGGGTATTACTGTAGAAGCTCTTGGCCCTTATCTGGTGGGAGAAGAGCGCCTTTTGATTGGGCTTCAACTCCCTACTATCAAACTCGACAAACAGCTTCAGCTTTCCAAAGCTGCCTTTGCTTCAGTGCCATCGTAGGTGCCTGGTGTGTCCAGTCTTCTAGCGTGTGCTGCAGCTGAACTATTTTAAATGTAAAATACTATTGACTACCTTTTTCAAAAATGGAGTACTATTTTTTGCTCATAAATCACAAAAATCAATTTTTAGGAGTAACATTTGTGTCAGTGTTGGGCCTTGAAGGTCACAGCTTGTTTAACGAAGTCTCATCAGTACTATTCCTTTTATCCCAGTGTTCCCACTTGTGCATCCCACCTACTCCAGTTTACATACGAATTCCTAGGGACAGCCAGATTAAGGGTTCACTTAGACCTTGCTTCATCCTTGGACAGAAAAAGTTGATGTCTGGCAATGTGGAGGTACTAGACAGGGACACGGCAAGATGCAGATCTGAAATAGGCTCCTTTTTTTTTTACAGCTTCAGAAATTCTTATTTGAATTAGGATGGTTGTCCCTACAGGCGACTCCTCGAGCTGCTGTACAAGTATCCAGATGCTAGAAGTCAAGCTTTTTGTGTCACTCCAAATAAGCAATATTGATTAGAAGACATTCTTCTCCCAGGCACCAAGTGGTAAGACAAGAGGAAGTGGCCTTAAGTTTTGCCAGGGGAGGTTTAGGCTGGATATTAGGAAAAATTTCTTCACTGAAAGGGTTGTGAAGTATTGGAACAGGCTGCCCAGGGAAGGAGTTGAGTCACCATCCCTGGAGGTATTCAAGAGATGTGGAGATGCAGTGCTTAGTGACATGGTTTAATGGAGGGCTTGGCAGCTCTAGGTTAAAGGTTGGACCAGATGATCTTAGAGGTCTTTTCCAACCTGAACGCTTCTGTGGTTCTAAGTAGAAAACTCAGAAAATCCCCTCTCATTGTTCTCTTTCCAACAGTGAATTTACACGCAGAATTAACCTTCTTTATATCTTCTTGGTGGACAGCTATTTCATGCTTTTATGCCCAGTAGTTTTTCAGGCAAGTTTTTATATTTAGGTCTGCATGCGCTCATTATGTCCAGCCCTGCTGCCAGCACCGAGAGTCCAAGGCACGTGGTTGTGAAGATTGGCTGTGATATCTGGTGTCGAGGCCATAGAACATAATGAAGTTCCTGCAGAAAAAGAATTGCCTCTGTTAGCTGACTCATCTAACGCCTAGAGGTAGCCCTTAAAATCATACATATTTGTGCCGTGTAAATGGTGCCGATCAAAATGCTTCTGTCGAGGGGATGTGGGTTTTTTATGTGGACAAGATTACTGCTTGGGCGCGTCAGCAGAGAGCTGTGCTTTGCCATAGGCAGTGCAATAAACTTCCAGATCTTGACTGTCACAGCAGAGGTACCGATGTAGGGTGAATTAGATGGCTTTTCAGCGCCTGGCGCTGAGATCAGACTGGAAAAGCCCGGGAAAATCTTTAGATGGGGCAGAATCGAATGAAACAAAGTTATCTGCAGCACAAATAAAAGCAAAATGGAAACCCGCTGGCCGGACACAGCTGTGCTGCAGGTTGTTGAGACACCCTGTGTGGTGTTTTGCCCACTTGGGTCTGACATACATCACACACAGCAGGCGAAATGATCCCTTGGTGTCTTGTGTCTGTTCAGGCCATCATGAATGTAGAGGTTTCCCAACATTTTGTCAGCAATGATTTGGAAGTTTTCTTAGGGATACTGACCCCTCAATGGGATCCTTCGGCCAAAATGAAAATGGTGGGTGTAGTCTCTCTTTTTTTTTTTTTTTGCCAAAAAACACTTCATTTATTTTCTTGAAAACCCTAAGTCCTAGCCTTGTGTCAAGGTAAAGCACCAGTTTAAGAAAATGTAGATTCCCAACCCATAAAGGATCACTATAGCCTTGTGGAAACCTTCCCAATGCAGGTGGTGAGAACGTTCTGCAATTTCTGGAACCTCAGGAAAAGCTGCATCCTCAGCGTCTCTCAGTGAGGCCAGTCCTGTTGCTCACGGGTTCATTATTGCTCTTTGTCTGCTTTTTCTTTAGGATCTGAATAAGAGCTTTAGATGTCTGTGTCAGACAGTTACAGTAGGTGGTCTAGCAGAAGTGATTACCTCTTCTAGAAAACTTGCCCTAATCAAAAAATTATTTCCAAGATTGAGAAAGGCCCAGCTGTTGTGGGAAGCTGTCACCCTATGCTGGAAGTTCAGTCAGGGAAAAAATAAAAAGGATAAATCTTGAGTACTTCATTTGCAGGCATGTGTGATGCAATTTGCAGTGCTTTGAGGAAGAAATAGAAAACTCGTGTTTTTTTTTTCCAGTGTAGACAATTCTGGGCTGAACACGGGAGATTGCAAGGTTACGTGATTAGACAGATGTTTCGAGGAGGGACGACAGATAATTGCTTTTACACACCATTCTTCTGTAGATATCTTTTGGTGTTAGGTAACAAACACATTTAAACCCCAAGCACGTCTGGATTTTTTTTTGAGTGCCTTAAAACACAGAGCTAGGCTGCCTTTCAGTCGCTGCAATGCATGGTCCAGAAAGTTGGCTACTATGACAGATGGTGTTAAAATACGCTTTTAGCTCTGAGGATTTCTCAGAACGTGGCACAAAGGAAATTTTCAGAGATGGAAGGAGCTGATCCCTTTCACATTTGAGAAGTTCGTAGTCTACCAGCAAGGAAAAAAAACAAAACTCGTCTGTGCATTTCAGTCCCTCCAAAGAGGGTCTATAGAGAGAGAACTCTTCCGTGTTTATTTTTCCCTTTTCCTCGGAAGGCACTGCAATAGAAGAGTTTTTATCCCATTTGGGTTATTGTAGATTTCTTAGGAAGATTTTTATGTACTTTTTTTTTAATATACTTTTCCAGGAAAGTTTGGCACAGAAAGAGTTGAGTCACATCTCCCTTGAAGCTGTTGGTTAGTAGGGAGCTATGAGAAGATGACAACTTCTCATATTTGAGTAGAGATCCGAAGGCACCTTGGAAAGTAAGTGGGTTTTAATTTATTTTCTAGTCAGAGTGATCTGAATTTTTCAGAACCGAGATGCCCTTCTGCCATTCTTGTGCTCTGTCTGGTGCCTACCCATAAATAAGAAGCAATTTTCTCTTTTCCCGTTGGAATTTTCAGTAGCATCCCACTGTGTCTGAGCTGGCGGGACATCGCATCTCAAACATCTCACCTGTAGCCTCCTGTTTTCCCATCCAGCAGGTCTAAGGCCCTCATACAACACAGAAACAGGTGCCCATAAGTCACAGCAAAAAGTAAATTCCCTCATAGGACACTTTGATAGTTCCCTTCTCTTCGGTTACCAGCTTTTGGTGGAAGGGTTCAGGAAAGACTAAACCCTACCAAGAATTTAGAAGGGACCAGAGGTCCTGTTCTAACCCAGCATCCTCCTGACACTAGCCACTGGCAGAGAGAGTCTTTTTTAGGGAATGAAACATCAGGTCTAAAAAAATTATTTCCCTAGCATGCCCTTCTAGTTCTGGAAAAGAGCTTCCCAGGCACTATTTGAGCCAGAGCTTGTATCCACAGCTTTGTGTCTATTAGGTCACGCTGAACTTTCTTTGATGGATTTATCTAATTAATCTTTGAAAGTGTTTGTGCTTTTCAGTGCCTATATCACAGGGAGTCATTTCTTATGCATGTTTTATAGCAGCTTAAAGGGCCTCCTACGATTACCTACAGTTTGTTTGTCTACCATAAATCCTTTCCTGGGTGCATAAATCCAATTAGCATGCCTTTTATTCTATCTGTTGACATTTAGGTAAACATCTCTGCATCAACATTTTTATCAACAGGTTTATGTAATAAGCCATTATTCCTGTCTCTAAGTATTACAGATATGCTTTCTTAGTTGTAGGAGAAAGAAATATTTTTACTTTGCCAAATTTTGTTAAATAAATCAACTAATAATGGTTTAAAACTAATTTAAAGCATGTAGAGTTCAGATATAAACACATATACAATGGGATTATCCAGCCTTATCCTCCCTTCTTCTTACTGAAGCTGGTGTCAGTCCACAAGAAAGCTGGTTGTCTTTTGTGTGAAGGATGTTTACGTGTTCCACATAATCATTTATGAACCACGTCCAAAAAATTTTACTGTTTATCCTGAACTAGTTATCAGATTTTCCTTGCTATTCCTAATGCACTGACTGACCTTATTGTCCACTTTTTCCCTAAGCTTAGGATCCTATTATTTGTTCTACATTGTCTCCTGCTGTTCAAGAGATGTGGTTTCTCTCTCACTTCACTCTTTTCTTTAAAAAGTTTTAGATCTACTTGTGCTTTAATTCCAGGGCTAATGAGAGTTTTCTCTTAGTTCTGAAAAAACTGTTCATATTTTTTTTTTTTTTTAATGGAACCAAATTAAGGTGTTCTGAAGCTCAAAGAATATTATTATTTTATTATATATATTTTTCTATTTCCAGCCTCTTCACCCATAATTGGTGGGCGATCTTGTATCTACAGTGTTTGGTGCATTTTTTACCAGCCAGAAATGAATAAAAGGTTTGCTTTAATGCTTCTCAGGATCTCCCCTCTGGAAGCGGTATAACTCTATGTTGCACTTTCATGATTTTCTTCTCCTCCTCGTTCTCTGCAGGACACTTTTTTAAAAACAATGACCTTTACTTTACAGTCTTGTCTTAGTTGTAGCTTTTAAAATGTATTTATCGCTACCTCACTTGAGTTCCTCCTGTCTCCTGTGTTCAGTTTGGGAGATGCGACTCTGAGCTCTGCTCTCTGGGGACCTCACTCCTCGCAGGGTCTCTTTGATATCTCCTCTTCTGTCCTGCATGTTCGCTTCCCACTTGAGCAACCATATTTCATTTGCCAAATTCCACGTGGTCTCCAGAGCTGTGATACTCCCTCAGATATTTTTTTTTTTTTCTGCGAAATAGCATTTGTAATCGCTCTCCTCCATAGAGTATCAGTTTCATAACCAGGCAGGGAGTTAACAGGCCAAGGGAGGAGTGGTATTTTGGGAAGATTTTGATACTTCCCCCTTCAAACGCCAGCATTAAGCGACGACACTGCGAACTCCAGGCCTCTTAGTGTTTCTTTCCCTTTTTCTAATTTTTGCAAATACAGCAACAAGGTGATTTCACAGATTTTAAAACTGTGGGTTTGGATGCTACCAGCAGCTACTGCTATTACCAAGGTGTAAAAGATGAAGAGAGGTTGACAGTGTGTATGTGCGTTACAGATTTTACAGCACCTGAACTTGCTTTTAAGTTGTTGGCCATGCTGCCAGTGTTTCTAAATATCAATCCTAGATGCCAAGAACAATAACAACAACAACGGAAGTATTAAAATTTTAATAAGCAGATAATGAACTCAGCAAGGAAGAAAATTGGGAAGAGTTTTTGGAAGCCAATATTGGTTCTTGTTATAAAGCATGGGTTTTAAGGTTATAACGTGATAAGTGTTCCCACTTTTCTATTTAAGGTACTTCACCTGGAAATTCTTGAGCTTGCTATGGAATGAAAAGTCCTTTAACATAAACCTTGGGGTAAGGGACAACAGTGATGGGAACAAAAATTAGGGAGAAAATAATGGGTGTAGGTAGGTTTGGTTGCCTAAAGAATGAGCAAGGGAAGAGTAAGAATTTTCTTGTTCTCTTCTCCTCACCATAAGAAATGAAATCCAAGGTGCAAGGGAAGGATTTCTGCAGAGTCGGGAGTGTGCACGTGCTGTTGGCCATGGCTTGTTGGGTGGGAGGGGAGGACAATAAAAGCTTATGTGTGTCTTGGGAGGAAGGGAAGGATATTTCCAGACTATCGGACTAGGAAGATAATTTCAGCGGCTGCGATTTGAACAGGCTGGGAAGGAAGGAAGCAGGTGGGAATAGGACAGCAGGTAGGAAGGATTGCAGTAATTGATGCAGGAGATGATCACGGTAAGGATGAACGATTCAGCTGGGCTGATAGGAGGAGCGTTTGATCCTCGGTAAATTGCAGGGCCGGGAAGCGATGTGACCTGCTGAGCACCCAGATGCCGCGCCAAGGGCAAGGCAGGCAGCCGAGCGGATGGCGGGCTGCAGGGCTGCTCGGGCACGAGGTTGGGAGCGGTGCTCTCAGACGTGGAAGGAGGAGATGTGGGAGGGAAAATAATTCACCAGCTGCTTGCATGCAGTGTGCCCTCCCGGCCGCGAGGTCTGGCGGCTGTGCTGGGAGACGAAGCAGTGATGTTTGTGTTGAATTTGCAGGTTAGCTGCACTGCGGTTGCTGCAAGCCCATGAATGAGCAAGCAAGGGGTGAAACGTGCACTGGAGAACTTATGCACACAGGCACTTTGTGGGTGGTTGAGTGCAACGAGAGAGATGTCAAACAAGCGCTCAGAGAGGAGGGTAACGTTTACCAAAACTTATAATTACACTATTACCCCACGCTGGAGCAAAGAAAGAAGCTTTTTAGTGACATCTAATAATTTTTTTTTTTCTCTAGAGGGTTTTGATTTTGTCACAAAGCAACCGTATGCCGTGTTTTCAGCTGGAGGGAAGTGACATATGGTGTTGTTTAATAATTGAATTTATTTTAGAGCATCGTGTAACATAATCGCCCTGGAAGTACTGTACATACTGCTTAGCTGCCTCCGAGAACGAGGAACCGTGTTCATTTCTTGCCTGCAACTGTGCTGTTGCGCTGGTAGGTGGCTGTGAACATCAACAAGTCAAAAAGCAATGCTGAATTATGGAACGGATTGTAGGACCTCTTCTACTTGGGGAGGTCAGAGATTATTCCTGGCCTTCTCTCTGCTTTTTTTTTTTTGTCGAGTGATTGAGGCCCTTTGACAGGTATGGTGAGACCAAGCTAAGGCGCCAAGTTGTCACAGGTTACATATGCAGTAGGTGTATAAGCACATTTTATTCTTGACCCTTTTTTGTCCATCACCACTTTTATTTCTGAAAATAGGTGGAAAAATGCCATTTGCTCCACTTTTCCTTCCTGTATCTACACATTTTTAGGGCATTTTTGCCTTATTATCCTCCTTTTATTGGGGCTGGGTGGGAAATGGGAACATGTAGGAAGGCATTTGTAGAACTGTCTTGGGCAGTGATGTGGTGGCAGAAATGCTTGCACAGCAAGGCTCCTGCCCACCTCTTTTATCTGTCGTTCAAAGACCTTATGCAATGGGGAGAATCTTCCACTTTATTCCCAAAGGGAGTAAAATGTCTGGGAACACTGGGACACTCTGAATGTGAGTCCCTGATGACATTTTTTGATACTGGAAAGAAAAAAAAAAAAAATGTTGTAATTGAGCTGTGCTAGTGTGTTATTTATGAATAAGTTTTTGAAAATCTTCATTCTGTCTCTTCGTAAGACTGAATGTGAGCCAGAAACAGCAGGATTGATATGCTGCCTTGGTTAGATTTACATGTTTTATCATATTAGTGATTTTGTTGTCATACTGCTTTCACTTTCATTAGTACTAGGCGTTCCAATTTTTGTTTTTCTTTTCAGTTATCTGAAGTAAATTACAATTCAATAAACACAAATAGCTGCATAAAAAACAACATTAGAACCGAGGGGGGAGAAAAATAAGAAATAATGGATATAGAGGTAAAGATTGTGGTTTCTCTCCTCCTCTTGCGCCCACGGGGTCCCAAAATAGACATTCCCACTGCAGACTCTGTGCTTCATTTTTTTTTTTTGCTAAGTAAGAAATTTCCCTGTGGAAGTGGCGGCCACAACACAATCCTTCTTCACACTGCTCTGAACCAAGCAGGGACATTATGCTGTCTGTCTAGCGGTTTCCCACCTTCCTGGATGTTTGTCTTGTCTGGATTTATCTGAATTACATGTTATTAATGCTACTGACTACAGCAAAAAGGTTCATTCTTAGCCTTTTACATTGTGTTCAGGTCCACAGATCCATAGAAATGTAATTCGCCTTATTGGGGCACCGTAGTGGAGTTCAAATTTGGGTCTTTGCAGCCTCCGTTAGTTCTCACAGTTCTTCTGGCTTCTAGTTTTTCTCTTTTGGAGGGAAATTCCTAATTATATTTGAATCTACTAAATATTTCTGGATAACCATTTGGCTCCATAGTGTGTTTGTCCAGTTCTGAATGACATCTGCAATTGCACTTGTTTTGGGAGGAAGAGAGTCCTTTTGCTGAGCTTTCTCAGAAAAGTGTTTTTACCAGCAGATGTTTCAGGAAGAAAAGCCAGAAAATCAAAGGCATCAGTCTCTGTGTCCATTATGAGTCCATTACCTCAGTGCTACATTGGGTTACAATTTTAGCTTCTTGGTTTGATGAAAGAGGCAAATAAGAGAACTGGAGCAGCTGGCTCCTGCGGAGGAATCTCCCCTTCTGTCCTTCCTTTCCATTTTCTTCAACAGAAAGTGAGAAGGGCTATCTGAAAGATAATACCTGTAGCTGTAAAGATTTCACCAGCAGTACCTACAGGTGTGTCTGACTGTCAGTAACACACCATACATATTGTCAGTCTTGGACTTGCTTGCAGTAAGCACTGTGGATGAGGCTATTCTTTTTTGGGGAGGACGAGGGTTTAACCGTGTGTATGTGAGGCTTGTCGTGGCTCTTATCTGCCTGGTCCATTTATTAAAGGCAAAAAAAGTTTAGTCTTGGAGGCCTTCAGAGCTCCTTTAGTAAATAAATCTCCAAAACCTTCCAGAAGAGACTCCTACATGGCCTCTTGGGAAGGGAAGACCATAAACCCCATCTCCAGACTCCCTTGCAGGGAGGCTCAGGGACGAGCACGAACGACTGGAGTGTCGGTAGGAGAAATGAATGAAATTGTACGTCCTGGGAAATTTGGGAGGTCAGAGAAGAACATATAATATTCCCTCTTGATTGTAATGTCTATGAATCAGGGACAGACTCCCAAAGGACAAATTAATAAATCTGAACTAGTTCCTCTGATCAATTTATTTTAAGCCGAACTGACAGGTTGGTGGTGCCTCTTTGCATCACGAACAGCAGCAAAGTCCCTTCTCTCCACTTGATGCATAGGAACTTGAAATATCAGTTATCTTTTCAAAAATGATGCAAGTTTCTGCCTGGTATTTTCCCACTGATCTGCATGGCTACATAAAAAGCCATCAACTAAGAGAGACCTTGCATGTAATTTCTTACTGCTGTTACTTACTGCTGTTTCCCTGTTCCCTCTCACCTAACAAGAAAAAAACTCCAAAACTCCCTAAAAACCGAACCACTATTTGTCATCAAAGTCCTAAAAGAGAGTTATTGGACAAAAGGCATCTCACTGCTACAGGCTCGAGGCAGAATGCACAAATCAACAGATTTATTCCATTCAAAATAAAGGTTATGATTTGAGCAGTTATGAAGACAGTAAATAATAATGCATTCGAGAGACTGCATTCATTTGGCTGGGTAAGCATCCAAGGAAAATGTTTTTTTGTTTGTTTGTTTGTTTTTTTTTTTTTTCAAATTATTGCAGGTAATATTCCCTGAAAACAAAGATGTATTCAAACAGAAAGGATTAGGACTAGATTCATGTTACTTAGTGTAGAAGTCTGTGATCCTGTTGTGTTAGGCTACCTTTATACTGAAGGGAAAAAAATTACAGTAATACGTGCTTGAAAAAATGAGGTTGTTTGGTATACACAGTTGTCTAGGTCAGGCTCAGAAAATGCCAATTTTTCTCCGTTGAACAACAAGGGAAAAAAGAGACATGTAAAACAGTTGAAAAACAGCTACATTTGTTCAGTAGTTCAGAAAAAAAAAATCAGTTTTTTTCTAGCTCTGTGGGTTACAGAATACAACCTTGGAACAGCACCAACCACACAGCATGATTTAGTATGATGTATGGATTAAATCTTCAGAGTTATTAAGAAGTCAGTTAATGTTTCCACTAACTACCAACCCAAATGTTGCTTTACATCCTGCTAATAGTCATTGGCATGTATGCCATGCCTGAGCAACACCGGTATATAAATATTTAAATGTAAAAGGAAATACGGAAGCATTGTGCGTATAAGCTATAAATAAGATCAGATCGATAATACCAAAAGGCAATATCATTTGAAGAAATCTATTTAAATAGTTGCTTTGTAAATTAAACTCATTTGGGGAATGTTTATTGTCACAGGCTGAATTTCACAATGGAATCTGCTTCTAGGAAACGAACGTCGTGTAATATTCCACAGCTCTTCTGGAGGCAGGATATAAGGGACACACTGTTAGACTATGAAACACTGTGAAACATGAACTTGCTCTTGATTCACAATTTTGTGAGTAGGAAGGGCAGAACGCACATTTGTTTTGTAAAGTTATCTTTAAAACTCTGGTGTGCTGCATTTAAAGGATATTTGAAGGACGCAGGTTAGTTTTTTTGGATGAGACCCAAGCCAGATGGGTTGCTTAATAGTCAAGATTGAGAGAAGGAAAAGATTTCTAGTGTGTCTTGAAATCTGACAGCACAACTACTGTAGTTTATCCAGGGAATATTAAAAAGTTAATTTCTTCGATTCAAATGTAGATGAAATGCGAACGGCAGATAAACTATTGATTTTTCTTTGCTTTTCTTTGTCAGCTTGAGGTTTGATTTTTCAAGGTGTTGGTGTTATTCCAGGCTTGAAGTTGAGTAATCTTTATGATAATTTGTTTTAAACACAGAAATTAGATGCTACTTAGAGAGAGAGATACTTTCCGAAACAGATGAGGTCTCCTCAGTTAAAGCCTCTGTTGACAGCCGCGTAGGGCTCTTGCTGGAGCACTGCAAAAAGTAACAGTAATGTATGATACTGAATTTCTGTAAATACAGAAAAAAATTCTGCTTTCAGTTTGTCTGTAATACCTACTGTTCTTGCTACATTGCTTTCTGCATTATGTGCCATACGTTGTTATGTGATGCCAAGGAATATAAATCAGAGCAAATGGAAAAGGAAAATTCCTCCTTTTGGAAAACCTTTTTGGATAAGGCTATGTGGCAGCTATTCTCCCAAGAGGAGTGATAGTTGTCCTATAACTGCAGGGCCTTTGTGACTACTTAAAAAACAAAACAAAACAAAACAGAAAAATATGGACCAGCTCTTTTGTTTCATATACCTGAACATTTCAGCCTAGTTCCCAAAATGAAATATTCAGCTGAAAGTGTCCCTTTCTCACAAAATCCTATTCTTGTTCCCAGTTTCTCAGCATGGCATTTTTTGATGAAGAATGTCAGATGGAGTGTGATTAAATAAAGTATTTTTCTCCTTAATTCCTAAGATTTATTTATTTATTTTGTCAGGAGTAAGCGTGTATCTGTGTTTTACTGGGCTTAAAATTGCTCTCTTTTAAAAGTTAATTCAGTGAACAGTCCTTGTAATGTATATCAATTGTAAAGAAAGTGTTCATTGTCAATAACAACCTATTTTTAATGTATAGAAACAATTTCAGATATAATATTAAGATTTCATATTTTCAATTTAAAGGAGAGTAGATAAATGACAAGAAAGCTAAAATATAGTATCTGATTTTTGAAAGAGTAGAGTTAACAAGTACAAGTATGGGAAAGTAAATTAGGAAACATGATCCATGAAAAATAGCAAAATGACTTATTTGTTTTTCCAAAGTCCTAATAAGTTAATTATTAGCTATTATTTAAGTTAGCGTAGAACCTATAAATCCTGCTAATGCTGCTAACTAACTGGTGCATTGCAAACAACGGGACAAAACAAGAGACCTTGTCCAGAAATACCCATCCATGTAAAAGATGAAATAAATAACTGAATGAGCTGAGGAGGGTTCAGGGAAAAGAGGAGATGCTGTGGTTCAGTGATAGGCAGTGATCTCTAACAAGTCCACAGCATCACCCTTGTGAAGCCTCTGTAGGTGTCACACCAAGGGAATGTTTTAAGGAAGGAGGAATGCAACATAACTCTTCCAAGAGCCAATGGGCAGCATAAGCAATGGCTTGAAAAAAAGCCTCTTTAAAATCAAACAGGTGGACAATGGATGTTTCCCCATGCCTTGTAGAGGTGAGCTCAGCCATCTAGAGTAGAAAGAGAGAGGAAAATAGAGGGGAGGATAGGCTGCAGGAAAGGCTGAGAGCAACAAAATGTGACAGGCATTGCATTTCTATACTATGATTGCACTTCTTATGTGATGGTATGAAGTCAGAATTCATTAAAGCCTTTTTATAGGCACAGTAGCAACACCATATGGAATATTTCTGTGTTGGCCATGGCCACATGATAGTCTCTTAAGAATACCATGTGTACTCAGTATAGTCTGTGACACAGTGGATGCGTGTGGAAGGAATATATGCACAGAGATCAATTTATCTAGTAGTCAACTAATGTATAAATTATATTCTTACTATTTAGAGAAATCCACAGGTAATTATTTTGTGAGAGGATGGAGAAGGTTGACCATAGCTGGCTGTGGGAGGCTCTCCCAGTTGCTGTCTCACTGCCCCTGCTCAACAGGATGAGGGCAGAAAATGGGATGCAAGAGCCTGTGGGTCGAGGTGAACACAGGGTGATGATCTACCAATTATCCTCATGGGCAACGAAGGCCTGCTTGAGGAAGATTAATTCACTTTATTCACAATTAAAATCTGCTCCAGTGGGAGCTCTGCAGGGCTGCCGGGGAATCCCTGCTGCCTGTGGGCCTGGAGCCCCTCCTGCCCTCCTCCTCCTGGGGCCTGGGCCCTCTGCTGCTTCTCCCTTGCCCTGGGCCTCCTCCTCGGCCTGTGCCTGCTCTGCCCTTTCAGAAACCTGGTTTCCCTGAGGTGCCGCCAGCTTGGGGCTGGGCTCAGCTGGGCCCTGCCATGGGGCCGTGTCCGGCACCAGGCAGCTCCACCAGCACTTGGTTATGGGCACTCAATACAAGGGGACACTTAAAAGGTCTCGATTAAACCCAGAGTTTTAACTGTATTTCATAATTGGGTGCTATTTCTATGTTGCTAAATAAAGATGACACAAATTACAGGAATCTCTACCTCCAAGTTTGCATTTACCTGTGAGAATTTGGAGAATTGCTCAGCAGGGCATCGCCAGTGCCACCTTGTATGTATTTTATCCATGGAGGGATGAATATGAGACTTTCTAATTGCTTTAATTCAAGAGGCTGCTGAACAGCATACCGTTAAGCTACAGAATGGATTTCCTTTCTATTTGTCCTAAATATGTATTTTTGGTATATGATAGCAAGCTCTTTCAGTAAAGTTTGTTTCTGAAGTGAGAACAAGCAGGCCACGTTGCCGCTGTCTTATTAACAGATCTATGCAACTTCCAAAAAAAATACATATTGCATGTGATGTTCCCTTCCCAAAATATTCCCTTACCAAATACCCACTCCAGGGAGGAGAGAAGCGAGAGGGAAGCCGTTCTATATTATATTCTATATTCTATATATAGTGGTTGCACTGCCAGTGTCAGGTCTGCTGGATCCCATTGGTGAATTAACCTCTTCAGTGTAAACACGATTTAAGAGCATGGAGGAGGCTAAAACTCCTGTTCTCAATTTCATCTCTCTAAATAGACAAAAGACCTATCTGCCTAAACATCAGTAAACATATGAATGCAAGTAAACAAACATGTCAGTGGTGGGTTTATTACTGCCGTTGTTAATAAATATTGAAATACTAAAATTCTACCAAACTAAGGAGTGTTTGCAGTTCTTGATCACGTGAAGCTCGTTTCAGAGTGTAAGATAAAATAAGCATGCTGATGCAAATCTCGGTGCAGATTGCAGATCTGGGGCTGAAACCATTTCCATTTTCAGTTTAGCTAATTGGTTTCCAATTGCCTCTTTCATTTCACTGCACCCAAATGCTCATTTTCAAATCGGGAAGCAACTGTATTACTAACTCCATAAAATGAAAATATTTTTGCTTGGCTTGTTGATTATCTTAAGCATTTTTCTGATACTGGTGAACTTCAAGCTAGTTATGATGCTGATAACTAGAGTTACTTGACTTACGTTACTTCCATGAAACATAAACTTAGCAAGGATCAAGCTGAGTCCTACTCCCCTGTTGTATCTGTGTCATGGATAAGTTTGTTACTTCTTTCTGAGGCAGGACAAATGTTTTATATCAGAAACGTTTCAGATTTTAAAGAAAATTGCAAGGAAAGTTATAGGTTGTGTAGGATGTCTAAGCCCAAATGGCATGGCACATGTACGTCCACTTTGATACACACATTTGTACTGGGTCTGGCTGGGATGTTAACTTTCCCTGCAGCAGCCCATACAGTGCTGCGCTCTGCACTTGTAGCTAGAACAGCAGTGGTATCACACCGGTGTTGTGTCTGCTGCTGAGAAGTGCTGGCACAGCATCAGGACTCTCTCTGACCCTCCTAGGCGGTGGGCAAAAAAGTGAGAAAGAAACATCAGCAGGGCAGCTGACCTAAACCAACCAAAGGGATATTCCATACCATATGATGTCACACTCAGCAATAAAAGGTGGAAAAAGGAAGAAGAGGGGAGGGGTGGGCGCTCGTTGTGAAAACGTCTGTCCTCCTCCCGAACACCGGCTACGTGCATTGAGGCCCTGCTTCAAGGACGTGGTCAAACATCGCTCATTTGTGGGAAGTAGAGAGTAATTTCTTTCCTCTGCACTTCCACATAGCCTTTACTTGTTTTGTTTAGTTATTCCCTTTCCCCCTCCCTCTTCCCCTTTCCCTTTTTTCCCTTTAGTTGAATTGTTTAATTCATAATAATATTTCCTTTTATATATATATATATATATATATATATATTTCTCTTTAATTAAATCATCCTTATCTCAACCCATGAGTTGTTCTTTCCTTTACTTCTTCCCCTCCTCATCTGAGGAGGGGGAGTGAGAGAGCGGTTGTGGTGTTCAACTGCCTAGCACGGTAAAACCACCACAACATTTTATTCAGCTAACCCTTGCCAGCCCCAAATAAGAATAATTGGCAGATTAATTATGGGAGACTGTGGTCATTTTTATTTCTTTCTTAAATGGTTGCATGCTAAGGAAGACTTTGTGATTTGGTCCAGAGGTTTACCCCCATTTGCGTGTTCAGTATGATGAGCTGAGGTGGTCTATGCCCATATGTCATAATGTGGATGGTGCATGCACCATTGCTCTGAGCATGAACATCAAGAATTTGTACTTCTTGAACCTGTGAGTTGCTGACTTCATTTTCTGTAACATCCTGGAAGATAAAAAGCATCAATTAAACTTGATGTATTTCATGTGAGTAAAGTTTAGCACTGGTAATATCCAAGGTGGCATTAATCACAAAATTAAGAACAGCACTAATACGGTTTGCGAGTTGAAAATTGTTAATGTTTCCCTGAAGAAATTTTCAGTTTTTTGTTTGCCTGATTTGTGATGCTCTCCTGTCATTTTAATATTGCAGGTTTCTCTCTTACTTGTCCACTTGGAGAATGTCTGAGAAACCCCTTTGTGTTTATTTCAGCATTTAGAAGAATTAATGCTGGTTTACTCCTCTCAAAGATAATTACATTTCACAATTAGCTAGATTTTATTTTAGTTCTTCTACCTAATTGTGTAGAGGGCAGCAATAATAAAATTGTCATGGTCTTTCATATCTCCTCTTCTCTGAGTTGGCCCAGGTTCATTGCAAAGAAGCCTTTGGGAAGATATTAACCAGCAAAATTTCCCTCTTTAAAGACATCACACATCAACTACAGTGCATTTAATTCAGTCATTTTCCAGTTCTTATATAACAGCAATATGGAAATCTTGATAAAATTTGAATTTGGCGACATAAATATATATATATACTCTTTACACATTTTCATTTGTAAGTTATTTTTGTTTTCCCTTTTTTTGTAAAGTAATACTTTTATTTTAAAGATTTAAAAATGTTACGTTAAATATATACTGGTTCTAAACATATGAACAGATTTTGATGTACTTGTATCTTCAGACCATCATGGTTACACCATCTCTGTTGTTATAAAGGAATATAGTTATGGTTTTGAAAAATTGGATGAGAATTTGGAATGCTCAGAGGACTGGAAAAATACGTTGAAAGGACTGAGAGCTCAGTGTATTTTAGTTTTAAGACAGGGTTATGAGATATCGATCACAATCCATGCATATCTATTTGAGGAACAGAAAGCTGGTGATGGAAAGAAAAACCTGGCAGATAGAATTTGAGGCTAGATGCCGTCAGACTGGGTGGCTTTTCTGAGCAGGGAGAATAACTCACCAACCACAGAAGCACTCACGTGAAGGGTGCTGGATTCACCTTTGTTCAGCACCTGGTGTTCTTATGAAAGCCGTTCCTGTGTGAACACGGATGAATTGGGGCAGTCTGGTGGCATGTGTCATATGGGTCACACTGCAGGGTCTGAGACGTCTTTTTTAGCTAGAGCTAACGTGGGTGAAGATGTTGAGGTGGTGCAGCCTGTAGAGGCGATGCTCTGTGGAGTATTTGGTTGCGGTATTGTCAGGTCTCCTCAGCACTGTGATGGCTGTGTGTGAACTTCAGTGTTTTCCTAACTTTACTAATGCCTATAATTCCTTTCTAGAGAGACTGACAGGAACAGGACTGCCTATATCATGAGAAGATGAAGAAGTTCAGTTAGAGGGATGAAGTGTGTGTTCTTGTTCTCCTTTTCATTACTAAGTAATGATCTTGGTATGACAAGATTGTAGCCAGCATACATGGGTAATCATTTCTCCAAGTGACAAGCTTTTATGCTTCCCTCTCAGGCACATGATTCATCCCTTTGCATGACTTAGACTGAAAATAAGCATGCTACAGTTTGCTTTTTTTTTTTTTTTTTTTTTTTTTTTTCAATGCAATCTTAATGCCTTAAGCTGAGTTTTCCTGAGGAGGTTAAAAAAGTCAGGGCTTATCGATGGTAAGAATTCTGCCTACTGTGTCAAGGCCCTTTGTAAATACAGATTTGATTTAGTCCTTCTATTTTCGTTTCTTTCTAAACTGAGATCTTCTTCAATGCAAGTCTGCAGTGATCAAAGAGGAGGATGTAGGATTGCTTTAAAACTTCGTTATTCACACCTCAGTGGAGCTAGTAGAATATTGGAAGAACATCATAAAAATTCAGACTTTCAATTGGTTATTGATTGTTTCCATGCTAACCTGCTTTTCTTAAAAGTTTGCTGCTACTGTGCATTTATTTTTTGTTGATTGCTGGGAAGAATCCAGAGCTCAGGATGAATAAGTTGGAATATTAATTATTTAAAAGGAAATCGTAGGAATTTAAGTCATGCTTTTCTTTATTACTAGTGCACAACTGGTCAGAAAGAGAAATGTTGTTTTTGGACACAAAGAGCTTAGAGATTCTTCTAGGTAGATGACTGTGTATGTGATAGTCTTTTATGTGAATAAAAATGATGTTACTGCTCTGAGAAACAGTTCTTCTGTGTCACATATGGGATCTCGGCTCTGCAAACAAGAACCTGTGGCAGTGACACACACGTGTCAATAAATCCGTATTTCTGTCTGTGAATGAACTTGAAAGTGTTCTGGTGTCTGCATGTTATACTGCTATATAAAATTATATTAAATATGAAAATCATTACTGACCAGTGAATCATAGCAAAATAGGTATTTACTAATCTTTGCTAGTCAGAGGTACGTGAGATACTGTTTTGTCTGTACATTGTGTTCTCTGTTCTAAGAATATCTCAGGTGCTGCCACGTTACAAAGTCCAATATTGACTTTAATAAAACGAACGCTTCAAAAAAATTATAGCAGTATTTCTACCTTCAAATCCCACACCTGGGCTACCCGTGATCAGCTTGCTATCATGGAGTGTTAAACAAGAAATCCCAACTACACTCCGGAGACCAGAGGTTGGCAAGTGGTGGCTGGCTTCCAGGCTCACTGGAGAGGGGAAAATGATCTTTTTGCAGAGATACATGGAGGAAAGTTTGATCTGATTTTTATCAGCTTCTTCTCTTTTTCAAACCCTAGTTAACAGTAGTAGTTACTATCCTCTTGCATATCTCTTTGGTCTGTTATACCTGTATACATTTGCCTTATACTCCAGGTGGAAAGGTGAACCCAAGAGTAGGAGCTGATAGCTGTGTCAATTAGAAGATACACTGAAGCTGGAATTGATCTTTTTGGAGGAGAAATACAGTTTGTGTATTCTTAGATTTCTGCTTCGAAGTGCTAAGTCATACTGATCAGCAAGGTCTTATTGCATTATTTCACCAGTGGAGATAATTAAATGAATGATGACTAAAGGAGGACATTTATATGACATTCAATTATTTAACGATGTAAACTGTCAAAGTGTTTTATTCCAAGATTCTAAAAGCTGAATTTAGAAGCCGATCCAGTGGAGTCTTTGGAACTGAATTTTTCATTAGCTTTAATGGCTTTTTTTCAATGGTTATGGTATGGGTCATCTGCAAAACGCAGTAATTAATGCACTGGCAGTAATTGTAAATTACAGAACATAACTGAAGCTGAGTTTGAGTGTAATGTCTATCTTTATACCACAGGACCAGACCAAAGGCAGGTATGCATGCTTTGTTTTCAGTTACCGTGCCTTCCTTTCTGTGCTGGAAGCCATTGGGAAATAATCGTTCAGAAACTGTGAATACCTTCCACCAATAATATTTAAGTTTCTCTTAATTTTTTCCTAGTCAAATTTTAAAATAAGCTTTTAGTTGTTAACATCAGAAATGTGTTTCTGTGCCAGATACTTCTTTCTCTCAGGCCTTGCGAATTCTTTACATACACTTCCTGCACACATTCCCAAGCATTTGACCATTAATAGATGTGTGAAAAAGAGTGGATGACCGTTTTCCCTTAGGGCCTTAACCCTCCTTTACTCTTCAATCTTGCCTTTAAAGGGTATAAATATCTGAACATGCTATAGAGCTCTTTACCTCAAGGAAATTCACATATGCCCTTTGATTCTGCTGTCCTCAGTGATTAAGGTTCATTGATAACCCTCAGCATATGTTTTAATTTTGACCTAATTTATTATATTTACAATCCTTAGTAGTGGGGGACAGTCCAGTGGATAGGGTGCTAGACTAGGTGTCAGGAGACCTTGCTTTCCACCTTACCTCTGATTTATTGGATGAACTCTTTTCTATCTGTAAGAGAAGGGGACATCTTCCCCCAGAGGTGCTTTGAGTCTGGCAATGGAAAAGAAAAAAGGGACCCTCTAAATTACTGCTTTAATTTGGACTTTTCTGCAAAGCAATGCACCTACCATCTTCTAAAATATACTCTTAAGTTGATTTTGTTCTCTGCCATTCATTTAATTTCAGTTGGAAGAGCCACTTAATGGTACGTCCATTGGTTTATGTCTGCAGATCAGGGGAAGTGATCCTGCACAACGGTGTGTCACGTATTTCTTGATGAAATTACTGACGGATTTTAAGTACGGATGGTCATAATTAGTGTGCATTAAATGCCCTTCAACATAGTGTCAAGGTGCTCATCAGGGAATTAAAACTGAGAACAGTGTTGGTCCTACTAGAATAACTCAGTTTCTGGGGGCAAAACATCCATTTCAGCATTGACTACAGCAGCAGAAAAAAGGGGAAGAAGAGGTCGTTTCTGGTGTTATGTGCTCCTGGCCTGGAGCTTTGCAGAGGAGTCCTGGAAGTGACTTATCAATTGAGGTGATAAGGTAATTAACCTGATTGTCCTGCTTAAAGATGCTTTGAGATCCATGAATATGCATAGTGTTCCCTTCCAGGGGTTAACCAGAAAATGCAAAGGTATAAAACATGCCCAGAGGATAGAATAAGGAAGGCTAAATGCAGCTGACATCACTCTTTTTTCTTTCATTTGTTCTTTCTAACATCTTGAAAAACAGATGAGATGTGTGTTGTTTGTTTCATTAGTGTGCACAAGTTATAAATGTCTTAGCTTTGGGGGGGTTCCTCAGGAAATGCAGTTTTTTTTTTTTTAAATTATTATTATTATTATTATTATTATTGTCCCTGGGTTTTGAATCATCTGTTAAAGTCACAGGTCCTTGTTTACAAATCAAGATCCCATATGTGAAAGAGAATTGCAGTTTCTTGGATGTTACTCTTGTTTTTGTTCACATTTTAACGAAGCACGCTGGGCTCAGCAAAGGGGATTATTAATACTTCAGGGTTGCTTTTTTTGTTGTTGCTTTTGTTTTTTTTTTTTTTTTTTGTACTATGTGGCTTCCAGAGTAAGTGCGAACTTTTTCCTGGGAAAGCATATTTTGAGTTTATAATAAAAAGGGATTTAAAGTCTGCAGATGTTCCAGTTTTGGAAGCAGGCCAGCCTAGAACTTCAAACTTGGTTTTATACCCTATAAGGGTAAAAAGATTGGATAGTTTTTACCCAGAATACTTTACTCACAGATTACACATTGATTGGGCTTCATTTCAAAGAAAGCTGACAATTAAAAAACTCCCTCCAATACTTATCTATGTATTTTGCTTATAAAGGGCAGAAATCGTGGGCAGAAGTCAAGTCCTGTGCCTGATGAAGTTAAGGGGGTTTCCCCTTTATCAGTGAGTAGCACTGGGGTTGGGAGAAGCATCTCCTTCTGCCAGTGTGTTCCTAAGCTGCCAGGAGCCCACTGAAGATCAGACTCAAAGCGTACCTCAAGCAAAAGTATTCATCTAGCAGGAGGAATGACTATTTCATATGGGAATCCTTAGGATAGAAAGTGATTTTTTAGTCAGTGAAGGGAATTTGACTCCTCATGAACTGCTCACCCAGGGAGAAATGAATCCTTCCTGTCTGCTCTTGAAATTTAATGTCCACAGACCTTTAAAACACCAGCTCCGTGCCGCTGTGGGGTGATTGCCGGCTTCTTTCTGCTGGTTGGGAACCCTTGGTGCACAGGAACATTCATTACATTTCATGGAAAGTTGAGTGGTAGTCTACGAAACCATGAGAAATTGTAAGAAAATTGGTAAAGATATGGAAAATTGCCACTTGCCTCATGTTTCATAGACGTTTTGTGAAGGAGCTTTCAAAAGTTGTGGTACCATTTTCCAGCCATCTATTGGAAATTTCAAGTTTTGTTAAACATCATGTTTCTTGAGGCCAAAGCAAAAGAATTACAGGATTTTTTCCCCCTCTCTTTCACAGTACCAGACGGCAAAGCTTTTTCCCTTCCTTCTAAAGCAAGAGTGCAGAGGCAGCATCGGACCAGGCCAAGTCTTGTGTGCGGTTTGGCACAGCGATTTCCTCAAAACTAAACTACCGTGTAGTTACATCACTGATCTACCTGAACAGATCAAAAAGCATCCCATCTTCATGATGTTTAAGAAAGGTACAAACCCTTAGCAGGTGTCATTTAAAGTCAGGACTGTTCCGTTGTCTGCTCCTGACACAGTGAATGGGAGAAGGCGGCAGTCGCAACGTCTCCCATTTCACGGCACTGACATGTAGCTGGGCTGGGTCTGAGCTGTTAGCAGCTGGTACACAACCCTTGGTAAAGAGTCCAGGAAAGGATGAAAATACCCGTCGCAGCACCAGCATCGCTTATCAAACATGTCCAGTATTTCGAACCTTCTAGGTTCCCCCGGTAACTAATGGAAATGCTGTTTTGATGGTAATAGTAAGTTTTGAGAACAGCAGCCTCTATTCACATACTAAAATAATAGATTTCTTCAGACAAGGCATGTGGAGATAAGTTGAATTGGGGGTTTCTGAGTCATACTGTGGGGAGGTTGTTAGCTTTTCCTGTCTTGACCTGGCAGAAGAGATTTTAAAGAATCAGCTGAAAGCTCCAGTTGAGGTGTTTTTTGCTTGGGTAATGATAGGTTCAACCCTACCCTGCAGCCCAGAGCTCCTTTTATTTTTTTTTTTGTCCTGAATTGCTATCAGGAGATAAAAAAGAGCATAAGTAGCCTTGTGACTAGTGTCCCCAGCAGAGACTGCCTTGAGCAATCTGTCTTCATCTAATCTGTGACCGAGTCCTCCTCTGGAAGAGCAGCAAGCAGTTACCGAGACAGAGCTCAAGCAAACAAGGGCTGGAAGTGTGAATCAGGGTGCTCACCCTACTCCGCTCCGTGGAGTCACTGATACATGTGCCAAAAAGGATGAATAACAACCGAGTTTTGTGAAACTCTGCTGAAGGTTTTTTGGGGAAGAAAAAACCCCTATCCCCGAACGCCCTTCTGTTCCTGTGTCCGTAGTTGAAAGAGGAGTTGTTTGGCCTCCAAGTTCTCAGATCAAGAAGTTTGAGGCGTAATTGGAACCTCGGTTCTTTGGGATGGTTTTCTCCTCTGTAAGCACAAACTGGCAAAAGTCAGGGTTTGAAGTCTTTGACATCTGAAAACTGCTTTCACTTGATATTTGGAACTGCCTTTGAGCAAAGGTAATATTTGTGTTCCCATTTAAATGTATAGATTTAGATACGCAGTTTCTTAATTTACAAGGTAAATTTGTGCTGCAGTTATGACTGCTCTAAATCTATCTGCTAAATGATTTTACTTGCTTTCAGACTGTTCTTTAGAGGTATTATTTTGTGCTTTTTTTGAGAGAATGATGATCGAGTTTATGACTGTGTTCTCTATAGCAACATCAATTATTCCAATAAAGGCCAAATAAAAAGAGCTATTTACTTGTTTTCTCAGACAAAGACTTGCTGGGACTTTCAACTAGCTCAGATGTCTGTATCACAGCAAGCCTCTGTAGCACAATGAATTCTCCTGCTGCCTTCACGTGTGCTCCTGCACTATTCAGTAGAGAGGTCCATGAAAAGGCACTTGTCGATACCTTAGAGACCAGCTTGTTATCGTGCTTTTTTTAGACCGTTTCCCCAAATAATGCAGTTCAATGCCATCAAACTTAAAATAGGAGTCAACAGTGTTGGAAATGGTTTGGGTATTGCATTGAGTGAATGGCCCTTTAGCAGGAGCCTGCCTTTGGTCTGCCAGACTGAAATAACTTTGGTGCTGTTGAATGTGAACAACTAGGAAGCTCCCTGTTGTTTATTTTGCAATAACAAAGATTGTTGTTGTCCTTCTGTTGGAGTCGGCTCTATCCTTGTACACAGCAGAGGGGCACAAAGTGAAGTGTGTTTAAAGGACGGAGAAATCTCCGCTCCTGTTCCTACAAGGCAACTGTGTTCTGCCTGAAAAAAGGGAGCAGAGGTCTGGGCCTGTGCACGTGCCAAGTGAATCCTACAGTCATAGAGCTGCTTCACTTGAGCTCTGCAAAGCTATTGCTCTTGATCTGTTCACTGCACAGCTAGTTGCTTGGCATCAGTTAGAAGTGAAATTTCTCAGATGTCCCTTCTTAAAAAGCTGAGAAGAATGAAAATTACCGTGGGATATGTTTGGATTTTTTTTCCCTAAGAAACTTCATTTTCATTAAGTCTTTCTCCCTTACTCTGGCCATGATTTCCCTTAGCCTAAAACAAAGGGAAACGATCTCCCCAATTTAATATTTTCCTTTGATTAAAATTGTTTAACTCATGCTGAGAGTAGTATCACGTTGCTTTTACAGTTATTTTCTTTATCAGTACCACTCAAAGGGCTCCATAATGAGGCAGGTGGTATTAACATCATTTTGTAGATAAGAAATTGAAACAGAGAGAGGGAAATGCCTTTGCTAAGATTTCAATTGAGCAGAGCAGACCGGTGTCCTCGGTGACAATTTGTCTTTTGTCTTTTTACAGCCTTTTGTCTGTAAATAAGTCAGCTGAGTACTGTTGAATCAGATTGTTCCATGCTTCAGCCCTGTCTTTGGTGGTTTAGCAGTTTGCTGGCGTCGTCTTGCTTTGCAGACAGTGTGGGCTGTGACATGCTAGCAGTCCTGATGCTGGGTCTGGTAAGAGAAATACGTCGGTACTTAATTTTGAGCTTTTTTCCCCCACCTGTGATTGTACCAGAAAACCACATCTTTCTAGAAAAAAATGACACTACACAAAGCTGTACAGCAGCCTGGGGAGGGGAGCTGCTAAAGAGCCTCTAAGTTCAGCTTCAATGCTAGGGCGTTACAGATGAAGACACAAGGCAAGCAAATCTTGAGAGGAAAAGCTGTCATTTGGAGAAACACCCACAGAAATGACACATGGGGACACGGACGTCCAGCAGTACCCCTGGCAGCACCACAGGTTCCTGTAGCCACCTTTCCACCATCTCCCCATAACGGTGGAAATTGAGGTATCATAGTTGTACTGATGTCTTTTGGTCTGGTCTGGAGCCTGCTGCTGGATGGTGCTCAGGGTATTTCCACCTGATTTCCAGTCATGTACTACTTAATGCTGGGAAAATGTATTCACCCTCAGTATCTTTCAAAACTCCAAGGTAAAGCTTGAGCTTGTCTAGCTGCATTATTTTCTGGAAGTAGAAAGTGAAAACTTTGAGCAAAGAGTACGTTAATGAGTAGCCCAACTCCTTTCAACTCGGACAAGTTTCTGTTCATAGGCAGCTGCATGAAGAATGATCAACTGCATAAGATGGTTTCCAAAAGAGAACAACATTTTACAAGTTTCAAAGGCAACACTTTTAGTTGATTCCTAAACTCCATATTCAGGTTTGATTAAAAAACAAACAAACAAAAAAAACGCCTATCTATTTGACTGCTTGTACTAAAGTGAAAAAAAAAGTTCATCATAACTTTGTTGTACCCTGACAGCCTAAGGACATAAATGAGCTGAAGTTTGTCAGAAGAGGTCATCTCTTCTACTGCTTCTCTCTCCACACCCTTCACTCTCATTAATATGCATTCCTGATCCCTCTACTATAGCAAACATAATCATGCACCAAAATGATTGTTCCCTTTGAGCTTTGTCACCCCAGGCTTTACAGTGTTATTTCGTTGAGGTTCTCATTTAAGAAATTATTCAAGTACTGTTTCTAAAAGAGGTTTGGAATGTTAATTAGGTCCATTAGGTCTATGCTGAGGCCATCAAATTAATTTTGCATCTGTCTTATGTAGATATGAATCTCAGCTTCCTGAATTGAAAAGGCCATTATATTATATACAGCGGGAACTTCTCTATGCTGCGTTTATGGTACTTATCTGCCCCAAAGAAGTAGTTCTGCTCGTTCAGGATGAGTTTAAATCACCAACTTTGCAGCTGAATGCAGTTTCTTCTGCCTCTTTTTATGTCTGATTTGTGGCAAACTTCTGACTGAAGTTAAACTGAAAGAGTAAGTATTCCTTTATTTAAGCCATAGGACATTTAACATACAACGGATAGGAAATTCTGCATCCTTAGTTCTAGCAGCAGTACTAATTCTATGTAGAGTCCTGCATACAAACTGTACCTAAAATACTCGATGAAGCTGAAGAGTAGCAGATTGAAGGCGAATTCGTGTTCTTGATTTGTTTGACTTGGGTCATTGGTGTCCCAGGTCTATTCTGATCCTACCAGAGAGGTGGGTATGACATTAAAGCTTCTAAAAGATCCTATGACAGCTTTGCATCTGCCCAAGGTTGAAAACGATGATAATCATGAAGGACTGATTAAAGCAAGCATTATTCGTGCTGGCCAGAAAACGTGCATTAAAAATGTTACCCATTACATAAATGACTGTAATTATGAATTTCAGCCGTTATTGCAACTTTTCTTGTGAAAGCAATCTGGAACGCCTGGCTGTTGTGCCTTTTATGCTATCAGCAGGATTATATTTTGTCTCAAGACTCCTTTGGTTCACTTTTCTACCGTGCCTTTGGCTGCATACCTCAGGTGTTCACATTCTTTGTGAGCCAGCTCATGCTTCGTATCTGTCTGCTTTGCATGAGGCTCACACGTACCTCACATGCCTGCTCAGGAAACCAAATTTGTTTCTAAAAGCAATGTCGGTTGGGAAGGACAGATTTAAATCTTCCTTTTGAACATAAAAATTATCTGTCCCCGTCCTCAATTTGGGATTTACTAAGGGGAGATAAGCGGTAATTGCTTGATGACACTGGGGGTTCTTACAGATTAATTAATAACTGTAGATGCACTGAGAACATCTGATAAAAGAGACTCGAGATGTGGATAGCATACTTGTTTAAACATCTCATTGCAAGGACCCTTACTTCAAATAAATATCCCAGAGATAATATAATTGTCATGATAGTCAATTAGAAGTCCGTGTGGTTCCCCTCAAATTCTTTTTTTCCCTTCTAATTGTTACCTTAGGAAGAAATTATTCCAGTTACATTTTGCACAGCCAAGCTGCAAGCTCTGAGTTCAGCTTAAAGGCAGCTAATAAAGGAATGCAGTAAGAGGATGCGGTTTTATGCATGATGTCAGGAAATATAAATAGTATAATAAGGATTTTTGTCTCAGAGGGAGGAAAAATAAAAAATGCCAGTCCAGGGCACAAAAAAAAAGGGGGGGGGAATTCCATTTCTGATACTTCAAATGAGAAAAAGGTTAAAAGAAATCTAAGATGGAAGCCCTTTGCTGAGCCTTACGCTGTGGAGCGATGTTGTCCAGTGATCGGAGATGCAAATGAGAGCTTGTCACTGATGTATTCTCTGGCCTTTAGCAAGCCATTGAGCTGTGCCTTGATTTCTTCATCAGCAAAATGAAATTAGGGATTGACATTTTGGTTCAGAATATTGTGATGAACATAGGTGAATAAATTTGAATAGTTTTCTAAACATATTTGCTAGCGAGCTGAATTTAACCAACCAGATAATTGCAGCTGATATGAGTAGTATGTTAAATCAATTTTATTTCAGATATTTTCCTTTAAGCAACCAAAACTAAAACAATGTCCTATTTGATTTAATGTCCTTGAAATTCACCTTGGGGACACAAGGGTGTTTTAAGCCCCCAGCGTCCCCCTCTATTCTGCAAAAGGAATCAAAGCTCTTGTTTCTCAGAAAGTTTACACGGTAAACACCGTGCCAAAGTCAGCAGTACGTACATATTTTGATTTCCTATGTACCTTTTCCCCACAACCTTTGATGTTAATTCTGAAAACAAATTTTTAGAGTTTCTTTGGGGGATTCGGGGCTCTGAGGCTCGATTTTCCCAACAGCAGATGGATTTTCATTTCTTTGTTCCATTTAATTCGTTGTTCTTATTAACCTGATCCCTGAAGGTATGCAGCAGTCAAGAATGCACCATTCCTTATTGCTTTCCTTTCCCGGCGGTGAAGTAGCCAAATACATCTTCACTAAAAGTTGTTTTTAAACGGTAAGAATCCAGGAAAAGTTAAACAGTACTGGAGTGAGCGGAGATGGATAGATTTCTTTCCCTTTGTGTATGTTATGACGTTAGAAGTCTAAGATGGCATACTGCTGTGTCATGAGCTCAGTCTGCATTCAGCAGATGAATGCATCTGTCACTGGCATTGTGATTAAAAAGCATAAAGTGGCATAAATCCAATAAATTATTCCAGAAGTTTGTGAGGATTTTTGCATCTTTTAAATGTGAAAGCTTATGGTGGCAGGGGTTAAGAAATATCTCAGCGAACTACGGAGTAATAGATTCTCTACTTAAAAATTATGATCCATATCATAATGAATATATGGCTAAAAAAACACCACAGCAGTACAGGAAGAAGGCCAAATCCATGGCAAAAAAACCTGAAAACATGCCCATTAATATATCCAAAACAGTACGTGAATTATCAGAACTAGAGCATAAAAACTGAACTGGCGCTAATGAAAGTAAATTGGTTGCTTGAAGTAATAGCAAGGACTTGGGTAAATGAATGCTTTGAGATAAACTGTGCTGCTCTGCCACATCCGTCTGTGCCCACACTGCCACCAGTGATTTGTATTTTGACTTTTTGCTGACGATGCTTGTAAAGGCTTCCCAGCAGAAAGAAATGTTGAATATTCTTCAAAAGTTCAAACTCTGAGCGTTCAGGAGACATTGGGACTGCTGTCGGCTGCCGCTGGTTATTGCTACAAACCCCTCGTGCAGTAAGAGGGTCTTGACCATAGAGACATCATTAAATATTCCTTTGCCCAGAAATAAGTGGAGATACTTATCTCTGGTTTTCTTAGACCATATGAATGCAATGTGGATTTTACCATTTTTTTTTATTTTTTTTTTCATACGTGATGATGTCCCAACTCTGTTGAAGGGGTATCCGGAGTGGAAAACAGAGCAAGTGCAGCATGAATTAGTTATTTGGGCTCCTGACAAATTGCTATTCAGCAAATGATAAATTTCAAACGCACACCTAATTGTCAAAATTAAGGCACTTCATCCTTGTGAAAATAATGTCATTGCTATAATGGGGGGTCAAGAGGTGCTGGTTAAGAATTATGCACAGTCTGAGCAGTGGTGCTAGAGGACTGCATGTATGTTTCTTACGAGGTCTGGTGACTGAAACACGTGTGGGAAGATGATGGAAATGCCTCTGTCTAGTCAATGTGTGATTTTTAAAGTGTATACTGTGGTGTTTGGCCCTTACAGGGTTTTACACATCCAAGGCATTGTTAAGCAATTAAGGGATCCTCACGACCTGTCTATGAATGAAGAATAATTGCTGAGAAATTCATACTCCATGGCATAAATGCTTTTGTTTTTGAGAAACTGTCCATCTCTCTGTTGTCGGGTCAGTGGCAGACCATGGTTTTGAGTCGGGTGTATTACATGTGCAGAATCCACTTACTTGTGTATGTCAAGTTGTGTATGTCAAGGAGCCACAGAAACCTAATTGACACCAAGAAAAAAAAAAAAAAGAAAAAAAAAATGATAAATTAATAAGCCCCAAGGTAAAAACCCTGCATATTCATTGCTGCAAAAGTAAGTGTGTTTAGCAATAATCCACTCTTTTCCTGGCTTGTTTTCATTATCCTAGATACCCTCAGATTTCCCTTCTGTGTTGAATGCCTGGCTTCAAGGGGTGTATCTGCTGCAGTCCGTTAAGGATGTGAGAAGGAAGCAGGGTGAAAGCTTACTGGGACCATCTCCAGTGCAATTCCAACATCTTTCATTCAGAAATCTAGAAAAAAAAATATCCCAGAAATATCGAACCATGTAGCAGAATGGATTGGCTTTTTATTTTTTCCTGTTTCTTTGGCAAATGAAGGTAGTTATCATCACCCCCCAGTGATTTTTCTACATCTCTTTTCTGTTTCTGTCACAAAGGAGCGTATATATTTGTTGTGTGGGGGAACAGGTTGTTTAATGCCTTGGAAACCTTGTATGGTTTCATTATTGTAATTTAGTGTCACTGCTACAAAGCCAGCCCCTTACCCTCTCCTCCACATCTGCTTCAGGTCTTGAACCTCGTCATGTCTGAGCCACTGGTCACAGACATCTCCAGCACTGCTGGCAGACCCAGGAAATTTATATGCTGAACTTGAGGCCAACAAAGAGCATTGTGTTTAATATCACCTACACCTCGCAGTATTGCTGCCTGTGGCCGATGAAGGGTGGTTGCCTGTCCCGTGCCTGAAGATCCTGATTTTTTTTGTAATACCTTTGAGGACTCACACTGTCAGCATGTGTTGTTCAGTCCTCTCACTCCCATGACAATGTTTTTAGGGCTTAGCTTTAATGAAACAAAATGCTACTCAACTGGAACAAACCTATCCCATATATATATTTGGGACATACATTGGAGATATTAATATATATATAATATATGTGTATATCTCCCAAATATATATATATATGGGCTATGCATACATCTTTGTTACATATATATATATTTTGCTAACTGACCAGATCAGTCTTGTACTCTGTTAGTCATGTTAGTCAGGAGGAGCATTTGGTTAGTACTTTTCTTGAATGATTTTCTTGAATTCCTCCAGAAACACTTTTTGAGGGGGAGGGCGGTGTCCTGCAGGAAGCATGTGGCTTCGTAGGGATTTAGATAGAAATTCTGTTGCTAGGAAGCCTGTGAAGAAATATGTAGTATGAATATCTTGAACACATCCAGTCGTCCTCAAATAGCGCTTATATCCATCTGTCACATGTCAACATTTGTTTATGGAAATACCCTTTCCCAAATCTGAGTCTAGTCCATTCAAAACTTTGTGAGTTTGCTGTAAAATCATCATCTTCACCTATCCGGATAAATCCAAATAACTACTGCAAATAATAAGCTTTTACCTCAAGTGAAAGACTTTTATTGTTGAGTTGCTGCATTTCTCCTTTAGCTGTCACTCCCTTTGCTCAGCTATAGGTGTAATTTATTCTTTATTTAAGCTTTTTTTTTTCTGGTACAGATTTCATAATTGCAATTTAAGCATTACTCTAGGACAGGGCAAAGGTTAATTTGATTTTAATTCATTTTTTAATTGCAGTTTTCTCCAAAGCTTGAGTTACATTTCTCAATACACTTAGAGTGGCTACATTGGTCTAACATAAATATTAACCCACTTAAAGCTACATATTACTTTTAATCTTAGAAAAATTCTTCCTTCAGTTTAGCAAGACATTTCAGCTCCCTTCACCATGAAATTGCTACAAGCGAGCAAGAACAGAGCTGTGCTGTTAATTCCATGTGCGTGGCATCGCATTATTCTTTAAAGCACTTGTAAATTATCCTTTGAATGGGGAATCTAGTTCTCAAAGACATTTATGGATTTCCAGTTATCTGATCTCAGCGATGTGTCTGAATTCTCCATGTTCTCTATCTGGACCAATGTTTGTCTGGGCAAGGGCTATCTGCTGCTGCTGGGGTCACAGGAAAAGATTTAACGTTTGTGCTAGAAAGAAAAATAAGCTAGAAAAATAAGCATCTGGAATCATTGTCATTCCCAACGTGTCCCACCATCCAGATGCACTTTGCAACTCAAAAAAACATTTGTAAGTTTACAGCAGGGTCTGCATCCTTGTCGCCAGGTTCCTCATGTTAAAGAAAAAGCTCTTGTGCTCTGTGAATCAATCTTGTACACCGACAGGTTGATCATAAGTTGATGGTGGTCCTTAAAAAGCTTCTGGCTTTGTGTTTTGGTCCGTTGTGTTCTTAGAGGAAAGATGTCCCCATTGCACATTGCTTTCTTTCCTGGAAAGCTAGTTTGGCCTGGGTAGATTGCAGTGCCATTACCCTCCCCCCACAAAAAAAAAGGCTTGATAGATCAGTGCTTTACTGCTACATTTGTCTGAAGAATTCAAACAGCAAAAGGATAGTCTGTTACAATTAGTTATGCCACCTTGGAGTTTTGTGGCTACAAGTGTCTCTGATTTGGGGCATGGTGCGCATGGGACATGTGTGTACCTCTCGCACACATCAGAGGACCACCAGGAATATGCACCTTTTCTTTTTTATCTTAGCAATTGTGCTGCTCTTAAGAATAACAATTCAAGCAAATAAATGCTTATTCCAACCATGGGCAGTGTTTAATGTTACCTCCTGAGGTCTGTAGTCTCATTAAATGAGATCACTTTGAAGGAAAAGACTACGTCTGTCAGCCCTTAATGACGTAACCAGGCTCCAGCTGTTGTGTCACATCCTAAGCCCGATGATATGCATTCCTTGGCTTTGTTTTGTTTTCAGTAGCAGCTTTCCAGGAAGACTTGTGAGCATTTCAAGGGCCTCTCGGTGAGGAGCGAGAGCAGAGATGCTCCAGAGGTCAGAGGGCAGCAGCAGCCCGTGGCTCCTCCGCCTGGGGATGGGTGACAGTGAGGCACATTGGGATGCTGAGCAGTGGGGTGGCAAGTCAGGGTGGGGTCTGGAGGCACTGCTCAGTGCAACGCACAGTCCGGGGATCACCCAGGAAGGTCCAAGGTCGTGCCCGTGGGTCTGGGGCTCTTGGATGTAGAAGGCAGAAGACTGGATGCAGACGTAGCTGCTGCACAGCTTCGGCTTGAAATCAGTTCTCTTTGTATTGCCTTCCCCACCTTCCTTCTCCACCTTTCACCACCTCCCTTCCCTGCAAAGCACATCTCTCAGCATCCTGGCAGTGCCATGCCCATCTATACACATGTATTTGCCAAGCATGTAGTCTACAGTGGAGCATCAAAGATCATAGCTCCAAAAATGAACTTACAGGAACTTCAGACACATCAGAATATGTAGAATATATAGAAAATATATGTACTATTACATATTGTACTATAATATACTATTAAAGGATTTGGAAAGATTTTTGGTGAAGCTCTGCCCAGTGCTATGTCCTCTTTTTGCAGAAAAGCTTTTGTTGGTCTAGATGAAGAAATAATCAAGGAATCTACAATTTTCATATTTATTTGAAATACAAATATATTTATTTATCGAGCAGGTAATCAGAAGACGTACGGAGAGGTCATCTCAATGAACTTTCCCTTCCTAGATGAGGTGGCCTTCCATCACATGGTAATAGGTAACATTGCAGAGCTGCCCCTCCAGTAAATGTCATTTCAACCCTACCAGTGTTTTAATGAGGTAACTAGGAACTACTGGGTTTTTACAGTGGTTTCCAGGTATGTTTTGAACAAGAGAGGTGAAATAAGTAAGGAACCATTAATAAAACTTCCTCAACATCAGGGAGCACTTTACTGTAGGGCTGATGAAGCGCTGGAAGTGGTATCCACAGGGGTCGTGGAGTCTCCTCCTTGGACACCTTGAAAAGCCACCAGGTCTTGGGCCTTGGCACCCTGCTGGAGGTGGCCCTGCTTGATCAGGGGCTGGACCAGATGGACCCAGAAATTCCTTCCCACCTCAGCCAGTCTGTGAGTCAGAAACCTGACCAGAAAGTGATGGTGATGTGCGGTGTGGATACGCACCCGCCTGGCCTATTCTGAGTTTACTCCTCTTCATATCTAGGCACCATCAGTATGCTGGTGTTTCAGTTTCCACATTAACAAGAACATGGAGTTTTGTCTAAAATTTCCATGAATGAGCTCAGCGATCTGTATTTCTGGTAGTTGAACAAAGAGATCCAAAACAGGAGGATGAGCGTAAAAGATTTGAGGAATGCGGTTTGGGTCTGCTCATTCCACTCCTTGTGTGTGCTGAAGTGATTTTTTTGCTTCTTTCCGTGCTTTGCCTCCATGCTTCTGGTCATGGATCTTCTTTTAGTGAGGTGTTGGGGGCTTGGTGTATGAAAGGTGTATGTCTTCTCCAAAATCCTTACGATCCATATTTTTTGCTGTGCTCCTTGAACCTTCTGTGCGCTCATGTGTTTTGGAAAGATGACAAAGACTTCTAGTAAGAATGGGGTGATCAATCAGGACTGTGTTTTAACTGAGGTAATTGCAGTCCTGAATTTGCTCAAGTGTGTAGCTTTCCATACTACTTTATTCTAAACTTAGAGGTGATTTGAATGTTGGTTATTCAGCAACCAGGATGAGTGGAAATACTTACGTAGGTGGCTGGCTACGGGGTTTTATCGCGTCTCTGAAATAGAAACAATATTCCTTTTCATTTGTGTGGAGACTTTTGCCTGAGGATGTTAATGCAGCTTTATAACATTCTTGGGATGAAGAACATGATTAAATCTAGTCTGCCAGTAGAGTAGATTCAGTCACATGCCAGCAGAGAGGGTGTACCCCTGTGGGGAGCAGAACCATTTTTTTGCCTTCTCCTGAGTGTAGAGCCCATATCGGCCAAAATCACGTGCTCATGATGGCAGATACATTATTTCTTTGTAGATGAGTAAGTCCTCCACAGCATTCATTCTTTCTCATCAGTACAGTCCTTCAGATCACAGCAAACAGCTTGCTGATGACTGGGATTAAACTGGGGCTGATGTCTTTACTATGCTAACACGGTAATTCTCCACATTTTACATAGCAATGAAATCTGACTTACACTGGGGGATGTCTTTTGTATGTTATGAATAAAAAGAAAACAGTATAGCACTTCAGCAACTTCTATTTGAAACTGAGAAACTGATAGGCATGAGCCAAAGCTCATGACAATCCATTGCCAAAGGAAAACACAGGCTCTCTTACGAAGTTTCAAGAGCCTCAATAGAGTTTATCTTTGGCAATCATGAAACAGAAATTAGCATTCTCAGCTGCTGTTAGCTGGTTGATGCTGTGGGTAATTCCCTTTCAAAAATACATTTATTTTTCTTCCTTTGAAATACGTTTTCCTCCTCCCTCTTGTTCTTCCTCTGCTTATTTTTCCTGTTTGGCACATGAAGAGTGATGGAAGGTTGTTGATGAGGCACTGAGATGCTGCTGCTTCATTGGTAAATTGGTCCTGGCAGCTCCATGAAACTCTCCTATCCCCAGTGCTCTGGTCCTTTGTCTTGTTTGGAGATGTATTGGTTATTTTTGATGGAGGAGATGGTCCTAGCTGTATCCCCGTCAGTCTTCTCAGTGGTCTAGTAACTGCTTCTGTGAGTATGATCAGGTGAAGCATGTAACGATGCTGTAGGAACACAAGCTATTTAAAGCATTTACCAAAGACAATAAAGAAAGAGCACGTGGAAATTTACGCTCTCAAGGTGTTGCCTGAGCTTTTGCAGGACTGACAATACCAAGAAAATAAAGTGACTGTAAGGGAAGGCTGCAGAGAGGGGCTGAGAGCACGGCAGGAGGAAGCCAGGCATGTTCAGCGCTACCGTGCTTCAAAGCACTTGGCAGTGTGCTCGCTCCATCGGGGCAGCCAAAATAGCCTCCTTCATCTTCTTCACTGTCTCTGCTTTCTGGAAACTTCACACCAAGTACCTGCCTTAGATACGCCTCGTTGTTTGCGGGCAGGATTTATAAATAGATGCGTTTATGTGGTGGTTGATTAAAAAAAATAAAAATCCCAGTAACAGAGTTACTGTGTGATGAATTCTCCATGCTTGCCGAAGGAATCGATACCCTCCTTGATTCTCACAGTATGGATTCAATTTATATGTGCTGAGGGAAGCAAGAATGCACTTTTCTAAAGGAAACAAAATGATTCTTTAAGTTGTTTATATAGAGTATTTTATTTGCAGATGAAGAATATCATGTGCAAGTGTAATAGATCTGTCAGTTGCAAATGATTTCTATGTATATAAAAAGAGATCAAAGATATAACCTTCCCAAAATAGACCTCTTTATGTAATCATTGTAAAGTACTACCACAGGCAAGATAAATAGAGGCTCATCATGGTCGTAACGTATTTAGAAAGTGGAGTTCAAGCCTAATAAGGAAATTATTTTGCTATTATTGCCGTTCATATATTTTAATCATTTATGAGCATAATATCAAGAACAAGAGAGAGGTTTTATAGGCAGAAGCACTAGAAAGCAGGTATCTTGTTCCTTTTTCTTTCTTAAAGATTTGGACCAATATAATTTTGTGCAAGAAGTGCTTTTTTTATTATTATTATTATTCTCTTTTCTGGGCTATCTGATGTCAGTTCAAAGTGGAAAGGAAACGAGAATAATATAACAGAGGTTTGAATATTTGACTCAAGTGAAAGGAAATGAACAACTAAATTATTTTAAGGCATAAAACATCATTTCAGTTGCTTTTGCTAGGGAAATAAGGTATATGCTCCTAGTTTGTGTTTTATGAGCAGCTTTATAATCCCTTACATTTTTTCAGCAGAGATGAAGAGATCAGAGTAAGGATCCTGGAAACATTTTTTTTTTTTTTTTGCAGAAACCTTAACTAGGATGTGTATAAGCAGAGAGCTGGTGTGGTTTATAAATGTTACGAGGGGTAGGGCCTAGAAGGAGAAAAGAATTAGCGAAGCTTTTAGTTCACCCTATTGCCAGCACAGAAATGTACAGCAGAAGAGCGGAGCCAGGAGCTAGAGGCACTTCTGATGGTTCCTGGAGGCCCCCCCGAACAAAGCAGCCTGTTTTGTCTTTTTTTTTCTTTTTTTTCCAGTAGTCATATAGTTATTATTTGGCCAAGCTGTGCTCACTGCAGTATCTTTCATACTAATTTAGGCACTCCAGCTTTTGAATGATTAATGTTGCCTGCGCTCAGAAATCTCATCAAACCTTTCCAGCGCTGAGCTGGGTTGAAGTGTACGGGCTGGGTTTGATGTGAACTGCACTGTGCTGTACAGGAATAACTAACTCGTGTCTGGAGTAGGCTAATATATATATATTTATCCTGCAAGCAACCACCTGACCTTGCTGTCTTGGCCAGCTGTAAGCCCGTGTCTCAGTTACCATCTGTTGCTTCTCTGGGGGCTCTCCAGTGTTGCTGCTTTCAAGGCTTTTCTCTCCTCTCCCCTCAAATATCTGCTGTTATTCCCCCCCACATGTAATACTTGCTGTATTTCTAATTCTCCCCCTATATGTTTATAAATAAAAAATGGAATAAATGTTTCATTTGGAGTCTAGCAAGTGGCAGCAGTGAGTGCTTTCCTGGAGTTCAGTCAGTCGGATGCAGCACGTGCGAAGTGCGGTGGTGAATGCTCTTCATTCACTACTTCGGGTAGGTTCATCAAAATTGCTTTCTGCATGAAATGAAATACCCTGGGGGAGAGGATGTTTTGAAGGCTGTGTGGCAAGAAATGTTCATATAGAAATTAATATTCAGCGCCGAAGAGAAGTCGGCTGTTAATTTTCACAAGTGTTTTGTGATGGCAGTAGTACTTTAATACAGAAAGCACTTCATAGCTAGAGAAAATAGATAACTCTATTATCTGTAAACAACAATAGAAACTATACATCAAGTTGTTTATGTAGCCATCCCGTTTTTAAGATTTAGTGAGGCTTCCTTTTAATTTTTGTTTCTACCAAGCCTTCCTGATTTATCACTTCAATGTCTCTCGGTTTATTGTAGAGCTGAACTGAGCACGGTCTCCCCTCCATAAATAAACACACCCCATTATTGTAGTGTCTGTTAGCACAAAACTCAGAAGTAATATTTAGGCAATAAACTTGGATAAAATTTGGTTGTTATCTCCTCTGGTTTGTTCTGTCTTCTCATTAGCAGATCTGCTTGACAGTAGATGGCTGCCTAATGAAACAGGAACAACAAAAAAAATCTGTCTTACCAGCTCAGAATTATGATCCTTGCCACCCACCGTTCCTTCTCCTGGGCCAAGCTGTCCCATGTACTTTGGGCAAAGATGAATAGACCTCTGAGAGCTGGCATTTCAGGAAATGCTTGCCAAGAGACAAAAAGTCTTCGTAACCCTCCCACGGCCTCACCTGTTCCCCAAAAGATGAAAATGTACATCTCTGCCACGTCTTTATTCATTTCCATAAAATCTATTGCTTTGGTGGGGAAGGGAATCTTTTATAAAATCTCTCTGAGCTATTGGCCTTACTCATGCTTTGGAGTTTAAAATATTTAGATGGAGTTGCCTTTTGATTTTACTCCGTCTAAAATACCAGTCAGATAATTGGTATCAACATTGGCTGTCTTCATCTGTGTAAAATTTGCATTTGCAATTTTAAATTTTCTTTTGAAATTCAACAGTTATTGAATGGCTGCAGAAAAGGCAGAGGCCACTGTATGCTTGGACTAATTTTAATTACTTTAATGATCAGCTTTTAACTTTCAAGTGTACTATACAGCTCTCATACCAGACTAACTTAAATGGTGAGTGGGAGGTTAAGGGGAGGGCAAAGCCCACTAAAAGGATTTGAGAGAGAAAGAGAAAGAAAGGCACAAATGACTGCTTGTGCTGCCCTCCCACGCACCCGCACACTTTCTGCTGATAATTTCTGCCCTGAGGCAGGGCACATCCATCAGTTTAGGGAATTTGATTTAAGTTATGTTTCCGCTCCTTAACCTCTGGAGAACCGGTGAGGTCAAGCCCAGAGGAATTGTCCTGTGCCTGGTGGGAACCCATCAGTGGCACAGCACCGCGGAGCTGAGCTGTGAGTGTGATGGGTTGTATTGTCATGTATAGGCTGGTGTTTCTCGGAATTGAGGAAATACCTTATCCTTGGGAACAAGCAAAGCCTTGTGTTGGCAGCGGTGGAGGCCGGGCGCCTCCACAGGTCGCCTGAGAAGGCTGGGGAGAGGGCAGGTGGTGTGCACCCAGACCTGCAGGCTTGTCTTGGTCTCCTTGGGGAGTCCGCCTGGATCATCTCAACAGAAACGCCCTCCTGAGGGACCAGGAGGTGACATTATTCCATTCGTGTTTTCACCAAGCTTCTGCTTGGGTAGGCAGAAAGGTAGGAAAAGCCAGAAGTATCAGACAGTAAGGCTGGGGAGACTTCGTGTGAGAAACTAAAATTTTTCAAGAAGAAAAAATTCTATTTTAGTCATAACTGAAGATGATTTTTATTAACACTCGCCTAGACAGAACCATAAAAAAACAAAAAAAAACAAGAAGTGTTGATCCAGCTTGCATGTTCCTTCAAAGAAAAATAATAAAAGATATGGTCTCAAAAATGTTATGGAGGTAAAAGCAAGCCTGGCTTGCGTTAAAGAAATATTCAGTGGCGCATGGGATTAAATGCAGATTCACTCACGGAGTGCGTGCCCTAGCCCTTGTGCATGTGGATATACAAAGTGCGGAGGCTGCTGTAGGCAGCACCTGGCAGAGGTTTGTTTCAGGTCAGCCCCTAGGCAAGAGGCTGATAGCTTTGTGGAAACTGGGAGAGTAAAAGAAACCCCAAATTTGTGTGGATAAAGAGCGGATATTAAGGAACGTAATTATATTTAGGGATCTATTAATTTTTGACAACTGAAATTTTGAGACTCTGAAGCAAAAACGGGCCTTTTCCAGCCCCTCTGTGGAGAGTTGACTTCTTTCTCAGTATTTATTTTTAATGTGCTCCTGAGATCCAGCAACTGGATTTCTACCACTTCCTCAGCTGGTAGTTTTGGGGAGGCTCTCTTATTTTCAAGATATGTTCACCAGGACCTGGAACAGTGCTTGTAACTCTCCTATTCTTCCACGTCTTTAATTCAAGTTATAGCTAAAAGTTTCAATGGTAATTACAGAGGTTCTGAAAAAGCAGAAAGAATGCTTTTTTAAAGCAGCTGGGCTAGAAAATACCCATGAAAGGAAAGAGTGAGGAAATTATCAATATTGTATTTGAAATAATGGAGGATGTCCCTGTTAATGATGGTAAAATATCCATATTTGCACTCAGTTGATGACTGTTCATTTTAGAATTCATAAAACATGAAAATATTTAGATTTCTCTTGTAATTTGTGTAAACTTTGGACTGAACAGCATTTGGCAATGGCCCTTCAGTTAACGTGAATGTTTTTTTCGGTCCTCCCTTGAGAGAAATAAAACCACATTAGGAAAAGCTGCGGGTACTCCTGTTCTTCCTAGCCAAGCAGTAAAGCATTCAGCTTCGTAGCTAGCTCCGGAGATGGACCAAGCTATAAAGTGTAGTTACCAAGTTGTGCTGTAAAGCACTTAACATCCTAAATAGCATGGTGTCCTATTTTGCAAAGCAGTTTATGGGACTGTTCAAGCCTGGCCAGAGAAAGAACATCGCTGCCTTCCAGGTGAGAACCATGTCTTAAAGCATGTCAGTCAGGACAGTTTTGAATCCTGCTGTAATGAGAGCCTCCTGTACGTACCAGAGAGATGCTCAGCGTATCTCGAGCATGAGGTGAGTCTTTCTGTAGTCTAGGGAGGTGGTATTTGATGGAATTGCATCTGTACTTCCTCATGTTATTTATATCCAGTGATACTGCCTTCTCTGCCTGATGTAATCTCTGTTATCTCTAGTACATATAGCTTCCCTCAGGCTTCTTATGAAAATGAGGCATTTATGATTTCCCTGGAAAATTAGATTTTACCTAAATACATCCACACTGATTACAAAAAGCACTACAAAAATCTTCATATTTAAGCTTGCATGAATGTTTCCATCTGAATTCCTTGTCTGCGGTATTAAACCTTTCCGATTTTTTCCTCCAAGGGGAGTTTTTTTTCCCTTCCTTATTTCTGCCTGAAGACTAATATATGTTTTCTGAACTTTGAGTAAAAGTTGTTCATCTGCTCTTGAACAGAAAGACAGACAGAAATGTTACTATTAAGCAAAAGCAAATTAATCTTGCAGCTCAGTTTATATCCAACACCAAGAGCTTGAATACTTTCAGAGTCTTTAAGGTGTAATTCAGGTCTGAACAATTTACTCATGGTGTTATGGTAGCTGCTTCTTGTTGCAGCGTTTGCAGTTCCCCTAAAGAAAATTTGCTGATGGCAAAAGAGAAATCATATACATTTTTAACCATGTATTATCTAAAATGTGACTACATTTGAAAGAAAAAGGCTTTGGGGTAAAACTTTGGGTAGTTTAGCTGTGAGTTGGTATAAAATAATGTCACTGATAGTCCTGTAGCCCACAACATAATAATTAGAAGGCAACCTGTTAGTCCTGTCGCAGCAAAGGCACATCCAGCTCTCCTGCTCTCCTGACCCATCCCTGCTCTCTCTCAGACATCCTTGAAGTGCTACAGAGTGCAAGTGCTCTAAAAGAAAATGATTCATGATGTAAAATTGCTTCTGTGCAAACACTTACCATTGGGAAATTATTAATCTGTATAATTTTCTCTCATGATGCTTATCAGTGCTTTAGGGGACAACAAGTGGGATAAGCTTCCCCATGGCTAATGCTTGTGTGCTTTTCTCTTTTCTCCTTTGTTGTCCAAACTTAAGCTTTTTTTTTGACCGAAATGCTTTCTAATCTTGTTGAAATCTTTGCAAAGTCAGGCAAGGAAAGCTTTTCAATTTGAACTACTGAGCTGAGATTAGTCAGCCTGTTTTACCTGCATTAAAGTGCCACCTTAGGGGAACACAGAGAGGGGCCTGTTTTAGGATTTTGTTTTGCTGTGTGTCATAATAAATGCACCGCATCATTGCAGCACAGAACTGGGGTAGGTACTTGGAGCAGCAGCAGCTGAGATTTCTAATAGGAAACCATTTGGGTTTGATCACTGGCAGGGTGCTCAGAATTGACAAAATGCTTGGAAGTTGCGGGATTCATCTGAATTTGTAGTGCTTTGCTCTGCAGAAAAGGGGCCAGCAAGGAGATTTCTCTTTGTTTCCACATAAGGAGGAAAAAGCATGTTTGGCCAGGCGAGATGACTGGTGATTGCTACTAAAAGGAGGCACGCATGCCAATGTCCCATTCGTCATGTTTGGTAAAATGCAAGTGAACAAATTATTACTACTCTTCTTCTAAATCAGCAGTAGCACATGAAGTCTTAAAGAGGGAATGTATTTTGAGTTTTGGCAGATACGGACAGAGAAGGAAATTGTTTGCCAAATTTATATTATCTGCCGTGGTTCAACCTTTCCGATTTTTTCCTATTTAGCTCTTGTGAAGAAAAGCAATCTTTAAAAATAAATAAGTGCAGTAATGACAAATACAAGGGTGGAAGAGAAAGGAGGAGAGAATAGTTTAAAGAAAGACTTGGCAATCATACAGGAACGTCCTTAAGCAAAAATGTAGAAATTTTATGGAAATCAGTCCCGTGCATTTAAAAACTCTTGAAACAGAGTCTGCAGCCCAAGCAATTGAAGCTTAATTTTAATTTTTAATGATTACCTTCCTGAAATATACTGAGCAGACTTTGCATAGCCTTTGCTTTTCAAAAGCAGTATCTACTTCATCCTTAGTATATGGTCAAAAACTTCTCTGTGCCTCCTAAGAGAGAGAGAGACAGCAGTGATGCCTGTTGCTGAGATGCTTCTATTGGTCTCACTCGATACAATCAGAATGTGTTGGGGATTCTGAAAAAGTTCAACAATTAAAGCAAATCAGCACTTTCTAATTTCATTCGTGAATTTTCACAAAATTCTTTGAAGCGCTAGGGGGAAAAAAGAGCATTGGAGATATATGTTTGTAAAGCAGAGGCATTTAATCCCCACGACATCAAGTTGGGATTAGAATGGCATCTTCCATGCTATTAGCTAAAAACTCTCGGTACATTTGTACTCTTGGATCATGTATTGGAGAGAACTTCTACAGATCTCCTGTTTAAAAGAAAACCTCTGACATTATAATAATTTGGGGTGGCTATTGTACAATTTTTGTAAGTGGCACACTGAGGAGCTTGCAGCATCCCCAGGAGATCCCAGATGTGTGATCACCTCTTTTCGTTGGCTTGAGGAACCCCCATGCTCACAGATGCCTACCTACTCCTTCATGAGGCATTCATGAGGTCCGAAATAATTCCCTAATGAGAATCAAGCTAAAACCTATGACTGCCAATGACCTAAAACCTGTGACTGGCAATCTGTTGTTTCATACCACTGAAGTGACTAACTGAGCTGGGGTGTGCTCAGTTGGCATGCCCCGTGTTGTGTTCGCTATACCAAATGAAAAGTGCTTTTTGACGTTGGTTAACTTCTCCTAGGTAGTTTTACCTACTCTGAAGACTTCAGTGAACACAGTACAGACGTAATGAACCACCAGTGTAAGAGACAAAAGAACTGAGAGTGCTTAGGAAGCAGTATGGTATATTTGTTCCCTGTGACACTGTCATCAATGTGCCTGGGCAGAGATTTACGGTGTAGGCACTCATCACTTTGGAAGCAGGCAAAGGCCACTATATTACACGAGGAAGCAAGCTGGAAGGCTGTGGTTTTTATTCTTTAGATCAGTGGTTTTAGTTATTGCAGAACAAAGAAAAAATGCCTGAAGCCTGTAACTGAAGCCTTTGCACTTCTGAAGTACAGCAGCTTGTATTACTTTTGAAACTTGTCCCATTATTTTTAATGGAACCTGTTCATAAAATCTGTTTCCCCAAATGCTTACCAGAATGAAAGCATCGCACAACAAAATTTAGAATTATAGAGAGATGTCTTTTCTCTTTTGTGCTTCTTATTTTCTTTGTACTTTCTCTATTATATAGAAACATACGGAGGAGAATAAATAGAAAAAAAAAAACCATACGATAGGGGGAAGGTAGAAAAATTAGGAAACATAGGCAAAGGAGAACAAATGTGTTGCCACGTATGCCATTCCCATCACTACGATATATCAAATTAGCTTATAATCTGTCTCCTTGTTTATCAGAGTTTCAGAGTCTTGGCCAGAAGATGACAGACTGAAGCAGGGGCACTAGAACTGAAAGGCCGAATCTGTGCCTCGCACTGGCGAGCTCCGTGCCGCCGCTGAGATGCTCCAGCTGGCTTTTTGGTTCCTGTCCCGAACGGCGTGCAAACCACACGCCGAGTGGAGCGGTCTGTGGTGAAAGGTTGTTGTTTTAACACGAGATTTTATGCTGTATCCAGTGACAGCATATTCCTGAATGTTTGCGACTTGCAATTTGGCCATCAGCACAAGTTTGCTTTCTGAAGATTTTGCAGATTGAGAAAGAAGGCTAAAAGAAATGTGAGGAGAAGAAAGATGAGGTATTTTTGTAGCCAAGAAATAAAGCACCTGCTCAGCACTGAGTTTTCCTGGCAAGCCAGGCCTGGTCAGTCCAAATCTCTGGGAAATTAAAATACCTCTTCGTGACTGACATGGATTTACAGCTCTCCATCAGTTCTGTTTTAGCTTATAAATATATTCTATAAAAACACTTATGAAGACACCTACTTTGCATAAGATTGGACAAATAATGAAATATGTCAAATATGTAGATAAATTAGAGCTTCTTCATTTAATTGCTCTGCATTGCTGAAGGACAGTGGCAACCAAGGGAATATAAATAGGTTGAAGAGAAATCCAGAAGCAAGTTTTTACATCTGCCTCATCAAATATAGAAACTCCTGTAATATTGATCCCTTGGTATGTATTAGTTTAAGCGGCAGAAAGGCCCCTTATGAAAATTTATGAAAGCCCTTTGGAAATATCGCGTCAGTTTTCAGGACTCGGCTATCAGGTTGTTGTTACCATTGATTAGACTTTAAAATGACTCATCTGCATCCCTGTATGTTAAGGCATGAGCTCTCTTCATTTCGTACACGGATCCACTTCCCAGCTTGCAGCTGATGAAGTACGTACCCTTTGCCTTAAATTCTTATTTAAATAAATATCTTTATTAAATATCTTATTTAAATGCCTTCAAAGAGGTGGCACGAAGCATTGAGCATTAGCTGCAAAAAAATAGCTTCTGCACTGTTGTGTTTAGGGCTGGCTTTGTGAAAAATTGTTTATTTTCTCTGCAATTTTGCTATGGTACAAAGAGAGAAGATAGCGGCACATCGAGCCATAGCAGGGCAGTCTGTTAGAAAATTCTGTCTTTGATCAGAGTAAATGCATAACTAATTGCACCGTCTCTTGCCACCCAGTGGATCGAGGCACTTCACTTTCCAGTGGCGTGTGTCCTTTTGAGTCGTGGTGTGACCTGATAGACATCCTTTCACTTCTAATAAGTGAGAGAATCTTCCCAATTAGCAGTAGGGAATTGCCACCTGTAAAATGGCAGTGATAATTGTTACCTAGCCAGGAGGAGTGTTACGATTCTAATTAGTGAGTGTTTTAGTGTTCAATGGGGAAAAAAAATCTACAAACTCTGCTTTGATTTTTCTCTTTTAAGGCTGTATCTATTAAATCTGCCATTGTGGAATTGTTATGAGTGCTTTCAGGTACGAGACTGGTAATCCAACAGGGCTTTGCCATTCTGTAATACCGTGGTTCTTGGCCAGCCCGAGGTACAAAGGCTTTTTTCTCACATATGTATGGAAAATAATGGTTCAGAACTCTGCTTCCTTTCAGCAGCACTTTCTAAAGGGAAACTATTTTAAATAGACTATTTTAAAATAAACTATTTTTTAATAAATAAACTAAAATAAATAAACTAAAATAAACTGTTTTTTAAAATAAACGATTTTAAATAGAAATGCAAAGCAAATCATAGGACTGATTAAAGACATGAGTAACTTAGCACTTGTGAGTTTTCCTGTAAGTTTGCAAGGGATACTTGAGTACAGTTGTTTCCAGGACAGACAATGTTACCTGCCTTTCTGACAAGCTTTGATGATTCTGCCTGATCTGTCTTTGGTGTGTTTTGGTTTCATTTTTATTTTTTTTTTTTAATTTAAGGTTCTCTTTTTGTCAATATTTCAGCGCTTCCTGGGTAAATTAGACTTACCACAGCAAGTCTCCCAGTAGACTTCCTGGACCCAGTAGACTTCTTCTGAATGGTTTTCTCCATACATATATATATGCTCATTAGAGTACTTAGTTACGTAAAGTATGGGGATGCTTCTCAAAAAAAACAACCAACCAATATAACATAGTGTAATGTCAGAAGACCTTCCTACCATGTCTTGACTTTGGGATTTTGTTCACAGAAACGTACGCTGTTGTCCACTATTTTGTCTGCCTGCACATCTCTGGCTAAATGTGTCTCTCCTGTACCTTCTCTTACTGAAATGGAGACCTTGCAAGGACGTCTTGAAGTTCAATGGGGTGATTATGGTTCCAATATAATTGCTAGACAGGCCATAATATTGCTATTATTTAATTATATAATTAAATTTCATTATATTTTTAAACCATTAAGGAAAAAAAAGCGTGCTTAAATATTTGACCATTATTTTGACAGACTAATCCTTGCCTGGAGCAAGGGCTTCTCTTAGCTGTTCTGACATTCGAAGATTATGCAAGCTCCACCTTATTTTTAATTTTACACTTGATTAATTCTATTTTGTTTATGAATTTGTTATTTGCGGCTGACTCCCCAGGATGCTAATTGCTACTGTAAACTACAGATACTGCTGAGCTAATGTATTCTGAAAATATCAGGAAAGGAAAGGATGTCATGACTGCACAGTTCAAAAATGAGCCACTGATTTGTAATTTTGAGTTCTATGCAAAAGAAAAAAATCCCTTATTCTTTGCTTCTTTTGGAGAAAATGCCCTTCCCCTCTGTATTTATATCTCTGGAAGGTGACAATGGATCTGGTAAAAAAAAAGAACTTTTTCTGTACTTGGTTTTGTATTTTGATGTGCTTTATTCCATAGTTATTAAGAAGACCATGTGTGACCTCCCATATTCCAGCTGAAGGTTCTTCTGACTGTAATATTTGGGAAATACATCCTGGATAAAGTCTTAATCTAACTGAAAGTGATACAGCAGTAGCATCATTTTAAACTCCTTGCATTTGTCTTTCCTAAAGAAAAGGAAGTGAGATGACCAGTGGAGTGCAGAGTAGCTATAAAAGCCATAAACCAAGACATCATAGACATCGGTTGTTTAACATGAAGGGTTGTCCTGGTGGGTACGTGGGGAGCTGGGTGAGGAGCAGAAAACCTCCTTGTTCTACACTGATCTTCCATTTGGGGTCCAAGCCTGAGACCCAAAGGAGCAGTTTTCCATGCAGAGGCTGGCTTTTGGCAGAGGTCTCTGAATGGACTTCCAAATGTTGTGAAACTTCTGAATGGCCTGAGGCAAATCAGTTTAATGAGTTGGACTTGAATTTCTCATCTTAATAAATACAGGTATTTATATTTATCCACTGCTACAGGATGTCCCAGGACTCTCCCCTTCCCAGCCAAAGGTCAGAGAGCTTTTCAAAGGTTTTTCCTATTTCTCTTAGGTTTTAAGGTGGCATCTCATTTTCTTGATTCGGGATGGATTTTGTCTGCCTTCTCCACGTTTCCCCAAAATACGACTCATCCTTTCTCCCACCCTCAGCCAGAGTCTTATCTTCATCCACTGGGCAATACTGAGATTTTATTTCCTCTTTTCTAGTGGCAGAGCAGTGGTCTATCCTGTGGCAGTAGGAGGCACGTGGTAGCATTTTCCCTTCTTCAGTCTTCATTAAGTACCTTAATTAACATGTCTCTGGCTTCAGGCTGCCTTTTTTATTTGAAGCCTACTGAAGAAACACTGGTAGTACTTTATATGTCAGATTACCTGAAATATTTAGACATGCTTGTCTTCAGTGTATGACTGTTTTCTCTACGTGAACGCCGATTAAAGAAAAAAAGGTGCTTAGACCAAGTGCAAGATCTTCCTCCCTGATAATTCCTCTGATACAGGATAAGTTTTACTCTGGTTCTTTACAGGACTCTTCTTACACCCACGCTTTGAGAGCATTTTAAGATCAGGAATCAAAGTTACAACTAAAAGCATGGTGTTCCTTCTTAATGGGGAACATGGAAATTAGTCATAAAATAAAGTGGAGATCCTTACAGGAGCTGCTAGATAGCCCTGGCTTTCCCCAGCGTGAGGTATAGAGTTTGACAGTCAGGATGGCCAAATATTTGGCTGCAGGAGCAGACAGACCTGTCCAACTGAAGGAATTTCTTTTACAGCCCCAAAGAGCTGTGCCGGGCCAGGTTTTATCAGTGAGTGACTATAGCAGAGGTGCTAATTGCTCACTGTACTGCAGATTCTTGCTGTTGTCGCCAGAGCAAGTCTACAGAAATGTGATGTTTAACCGGAAAGGCATTGCTGGCCACTCTGGATTTTCAGCAGTTTCTGCCATACCGAAGTAGAATATTATTTGTGCTTTTTGTCTAGCAGCGAGGGCTGTGCACTGTATTTTTCTGTTTCATTTGGGCTGAGACTTTGAATTTTCACTGGATGAAGCGATTACTTTAATAGATGCTTCTGTCTTATTGTGCGGTCTAGAGCACGTTCCTCTCCATCCCTTTCTCAGTGTTGCCTTCTAGAAAATTAAAAATTTACCAGCAGACTCCTGCAGTCTTCAAAATGGTGAAAAAGTATTGCATGGCATATTAACGTAGCATAATAGTGGTAGTCAGAGATTAGAGGCTGACTTAGTCTGTGCAGGGGAAAAAGAAAGTTACTTCATTATCTTTTTATTTATTCCTGCAAGTGCTAAGTCCAAACGTGTCTGTGTGGGGTAACATTCATCTCTCAGCCTCTGGGTTTTATCTTTAAGTTGGGTGCAGATGAGCTCAATTTTACACCCTTGCTAGCTGATCCTTCATTTTTATGATACTGGGCTCTCGTGGCCTCTGTCCTCCTCTCATTTGACACTATGTAGTACTTTGAAGCTCAGTTCTAATATCCAAACGTGGAGCTTATAGGTACTGAAATTAAAGCGAACATTAAATCAGGATGTTTGACTTGATCAGCATTTCAACTGCGTAGGGAACCTGAAAAGTTCTTGATAGGTACAATATAAGGCTGTGCAGTGGCAGCAAAAGATGTTACTTGTTTAATGTCAGCACTAAATAATGTTATGTTGATACTGTTGTCAAATGTCAATTTTCAGTGCTATTTTCAGTGTGGCTTGATTGCTGGAAAATTAATACATCGATGTTTTAGAAATACTTAGAGCTTTTCCATGAAAAAAAAATGTGAGTATTCCAAAGAACAAAGATGACTTCACTGCAGACGCCAAGTTTTAAAATTCATGCACAGGTTTTATCATTAAGGTCAATGGGGGGGAGAAACCTCAGATTTTCAGATTTTAAGTTATAATTTTTAAAATCTTATGATCTGAGACTGCTTCGTAGGAAAGAAAAGCAGCCTTCTCTTGTGCTTGATTAATGAAGTATCAAGCTTCTCATATGAATAATATCCTGGCTTAATTGAAAAGTATTTAACCAAATATTTAAATCGGAGCAAAAGTAGGAAAAATAGCATCCTGGTTTAATTAGAAAGCAATTAAGAAAGATTTATATCACTGCAAATCTGAGAGGTGAATGAAGTATTAGAAAGTATGGGCTTCCATCTTAGACGTGTCAGAGCTTTGAGAGAGGCTGTCACAAAATAGTAATGACTGTAGTCAGTAGACATCCTTGTCTTCTGTTTCGGTGGTGTACCACCACCAAAAGTCTCTCTCTTTGTACATCAAGCACATACGATATATTTTGTCTGAAAGGAAACTCAAACACTACCTCCTCGGGTTGCAGACTTGCTTTAACGTATTTGTGCAGTTGTTTGTGTACCTAAATTATAAATATCTCTTCAGCATTTTTTATTCTGACATAATTCAATGGCTTTCTTTTAAAGTAGAAGTGAGTATTAGTCTACTAAATTGCATTAGTACTCAGGACCTCTCTTTGGTAGTTTTTCTTAGTCATTAAATGTACCAAAGCAGTCTAAAACTGTGTTTCACTTAAGCATAGCTAAGAAGTCTTTATTCTCTGTAGGGGATCCTCAGCTATAATGTGACCACATCCATTTCTGCAGATGGAAAGAGTGTTTCAGTTCCTTGTATTTCAGACACATTCAAGGTGAGAGTTTCATGGTCAGCTTGACTTGGGAGCATTGTTAAAACATGTTGGTGATGAGACACCCAGAAACCAGTTTGCTGCTGGATTCGGTGTGCGGCCCTGTCATTTCTGACAGTGACACTGAAAGAATCATAAGTCAGGAAGGCTGAGACTGAATTGCAGAGTCAAATCCTCAAGGACATAGGAAATGTAAAAATTAAGGCTTCTTCTGTGACTTTGAATCGTGATGGACATTCAAACATTTCACAGGCCCCAGTTAATCAATAACTCAAAGTACTAACATGCAACATGCCATGGCTTCATAATAATTCTTATTATTTCACACCTTCAAACTCCTTTACAGGCAGGAACTGTGGAGGTCCTCTGTAAAAAAGCTCAGCAGAACCATTACCTGGCATGCTGCATTTTTTTTTTTCAACTCCCTAATAAGCTTTACATAGCATGACATGTTTTGCTTATGTTGTCCTTGGTTCTCTTTCATTTCTTTAGATGTTGACTTTATGTTGAAAACCACTTGGTGTGAGACTGACAAGGGCTCCTGGGCATCCTTACCTGTGACTAATTGTGTGTGTAAGTGTGGGAAAGCACATAAAAGAGGAGTGGACATGCCTGACAGTCATCCTGCTTTCTTTCCACTCCTCTGACATTGCTGAGACCTTGTCTACAAGCATCTTTTTCCCTTTTGTAATGCACACACCACAGATTTGGTCCTGAAGAGAGGCTCAGATGTTAAATATTTTCACTTCCCAAAGCAATGCATGGGATCGCCCTATTTATTTGGGCTGTGGAGATGCTGTGTAGGTGTGCTAATTGCTTTTATCCCTCCCAAAGTAAGCTTCACCAAAACCGGCATACTTCCCTTCTCCTTGAGCCTGTGAAAAGGAGAGGAGCAAGAGAATTCAAGGTTCCTGCTGACTTGCATGGCAACAGCAATCCCCTTCCTGTTGGAATTAATCAATTGTGTAGCTGAGTGAATCAATTTGTCTGCAAAATTGATTTAACGCAGCCAACGCAGTTGACTTATTATTAAGGAAGTGAAAATGAGTGCTAAATAATCACTTTGAGCAAACAACTGAAAGGGTTAACTGCAGCTTAGTAGTCATAGAAATAGAATTGTGGGAGAGAGAAGTCTTGTTGACATGCCACACAGTTCGGTGTGGGATGCACTAATGGGCCAATTGGCCACGCTACAGAGCTACTCGCAGTCAGTGCTAGGATATTTTTCCCCAACTTTGAAGAATTTTATGGCTCTAAGTGAATTCCAGGATAATATGTTGACGTACATCTCTGAGCAGCTTGGGGTTGGATGTGAGGCAATGCATTTGAAGGAAAGCATGCAAAACCAAGAACAACTGGGGACAGAGAGGGAACAGAGGTTGGAAGTGACCAAGGCAGCGTTTTTCAATTTCACATTGTGAAGGTGCAATTTATTGGGAAATCTGGAGGTCAGTGAGACTAGCCAAATGGTCAGCATTGGTCAGTGAACCAAAACTGGGGGGGCGTTCTGTAGGGTCTACCTGTTCTTACATGGACAGTATGGCTTGGTGGTTGGCACTCCAATACCATGGTGAGAGGTGCCTTAGCAGTGCTCTAGAAAAAAAACAAAACAAACTTGTACTACAAATGAGCAGGTCATGACATTTTGTTGTTTTTCTTATTTTGGTTTCAGCGCATTGTGCAACAGGGCGATTTTTTTTTTTTTCCCTCCAAGTTTTCCTTCCCTTTGAGACTGTTCTTAGAAAATAACTTCTCACCTGGTACCTTGAATAGTTTCAGTCTGCGTCTCTGTCTACAACGAGGATAAACAAAATAAAGAAATGCAACGTAGGCACTACAAAGATTAATACATTAGTCTTTGTAAGTTAAGGAAGACTAGTAATTTCATAGATTCATGTGGGAAAATGCTCTATAGCTGCCATTACCAAGGCATTCCCCTTCTTGATTCAGGGATATATTTCTCTTCAGGGTGTACCGGAAGACTTCCCACTTATCCCAAGGTAGTATATTAAAACTTGTTTCATAATTGTCATTTTTATTTCAGGGATATGTTCTTAGAAAAGCAGCATTTCCGATTTAGAAATAGAAACTGGATGGATCGTCACAAAATCGCTTGTGAGGATTCAGGACTATTCAGTCAGCCAGATGATTCAGAAGTTTTGTTAATAATGGGAGAATCTCTGGTCTTAAACTCTGAAAATGACACAGTAGAGGAAAATCAGCCTCTTGGAACATATAGAAAGCAATCGAACACCCCCAACCCCCAGTGTTTTCCACAACATGAAGTTATGCAATGTAGGGACTCTTCGTCCAACAGCTTATCATTCCTCCTTTAAAACATAATAATTGTAATCAAGTGTCTGTGACATTAATGGTACAGAGAAATTTTTCATGCGTGCCGATAATTCACCAGAGCTGGCAGGAAACCTATTATGCCGTATCAATCACAGTAAGTATAATATCATCAAAGCCTGGGTAATGAAAAAGAAGAGGAACTTGAAGAGAAATTGGAGACAACAAAAACTCATTACTACTTCTCAATTTAGCATGTATGATTTTTTGTTTAGAAAGGGTGGTGCTACCAGAAGGGAATACAGATCGGCCTTTTTTCTCTTCTTTATGTATTCAGAGAAAGATGTTTTATATTCAGATGCCCAAACCATGGCACTGCTCCATATTCTGACACTACAGGAGCTTGCTGAGCAAATGCCATCCATATAGCATCACAAGGTGATGGTCTCTGATTTTAACCGTGGCTATACCAGTGTCTTCAAGAGAAAACCCCACTGAGACTGATCCCAAATATTACATCCTGCATTCGAACTGTCACCTTTTGTAGTTAATTAAAATGTCGTATCGTAAAACGTTACATGGCTCTGCTAGCAGGTACTGCCTGCATGTAGGCTATTGGGCAGTGTTTATGTTGTGAGAGTGAGTTAAAAATCTGTGAACCCTTCTCCCAGCCTCAAGCAGCCTGACAGTGTGCCTAAGGTTTCTTTGCTAGCTTATCATTGATGAAATGTCTTTATTTTTTTCCCATCTTGTGTATGTGTGATTCTACAGAGAGCTAACCTACTCTAGCTACTGCTAGCCAAAAGCAAAGTCTTACATTGAAAAGAATATAACTGTTAAGATATCAGGGCTATCAGACAAACACTCTGGCAGTGATTGTATGCAGATATATATGAAATAGCCAAAAAGAAAAAAAATAAATAAAAGCCCCAGAACACTGCTAAGATAAATTCCGTATTTGTTTTTGACTACAGAAGGTTAAAAGTCCAATAGGCATGTGATTAAAAAGTGAAGGACACAAAGGCACTCTAATACCTTCATGGCTGGCAAGTAGTGTATGAGATTAAATTTCAACGGTGAAGAGCAGATACAAAAATATTTAACTGTCCCTCCGTTTTGATCGCCGGTTGCTGGGGCTATCCTTCAGCAATTGAAAGAAAGCAGATCGGTTATGATATATTGATGGTTTAGAGAATGTAATTTGTGATTTTTTTTTTTCCTCTTTCATCCAAGTGAGTCACAGAAGAGTTGAGATTACACTTGGTTTTCTTTAGGTATGAAATACTGAGATAGCTTGCGTTACACTTAGGTGGGAAAATGATTTATAGTTTAGAGAACAATATGAATTTTGGTACCAAAACTGTATGAAATCATTGCAGTTATTTTTACCCTCTCTTAAGTTCTTGTTTCTTTTGTGCTAAATAAATCAGATTAGTTTGGAAGTTCAACTTGTCTTTCCTGGACTCCTCTCAGTCAGTCTTTCTTTTGATAACTGAGCATCTTCAGGAATTAATGAGCATGTTTGGCTGTATTCAAGAAGTTTATTTAGGACAGTTCATGGGAACGTGCTGAAATCAAAGTGCCCCTAGATTTTTATTATTTCATAGTGATTTAATCAATCTCTACATTTAGCATGTATTTAAGTATTGTTTTAAATACAAACTGAATTTACACTTTTAAGATCTGACTTTTTAGAGCGTGGTTGTCTGAACAGCCCCGAATTTTTGGCTGGCAGTGCTCTCCTAAATTAGGGAGGGACTTTTATCTCTGCTGTGCAGCTGAGGAGCAAGGGGAGACAATTCATGGCGTGTCTCAGGGTGTGCAAGAGAACTGTGGCAGAGCAGGGAATGAAGCCTGGCTCTCCCAGGTCCTTGACTACAGCAAAGTCATTAAATCCTGAAACTGTGAACTGCCTTTTTGATTCATTTCTTTTCACACAGTCGCTCAGTCCCACTTGGACCAAGGAGTGAGAACTGATTTTAGGTATGAGCATTTACTCCTCTACTCTGAGTGATTAAGGGCAGGCTGGAAGTCTATGGCGAGTATGAACAATTGCAGCCAGCACTTGAAACCACTTCTTGTCTCCACGCTGGAAGGAATTGAGCTATGGCTGGCTGGTACTGCTTTTTCTTAAGCTTTATAATCCCCATTGAACTCAGTGTCTGAGTTCCCTGGGCTAACATCTGTTAGCCCAACAGTAGGCTAAACTATCCCTTTTCTCCAATTATAGGCCTTGGCTTTGGTGGTTTTTATAAATCATCTTCAACAATTTTTTTCCCCATGGATAAGGTTGGGATATTGAATGACTACCTTTCTGTAAGCTAATCTAATAACACAATGATTTTCAGACTCTTAGGTACAAAACGAGAGAAAAGCCTCTTTAGACTTCCTGCTTAATAAGATTTATGGTGTATTCTATTAACCACAGACATAGTTTCATTCCTAGCTCAGAGTATGCTCACTTCACGGGCAGGCTTTCTAAATGAATAACTGATTCTTTTTCCAGGAGTTCATCTCTTTTAATTGGCACTGCTCTCAGGCCACCCTTGCCACATCGTACCGCCTCCGCTCCAGCTCTGTCCGGTTGCTGCTCCCACAGCTCATCCATTCACCTCAGTTCTTCCTTCTGTCCTTCAGCCCTCCCCATCACTTCCTACCTGCCCTGCCTTCGTTTGGGGATGTGAGACATTCAGAGCTCCTCCTAGCCTTTTTCATGCACTCTGATGTCTGAGAAATGGCTTATTTTGTTCAATTTCCTTTGTTTAAGAGAAAATACCGTAGAAAAGACAAGCAAGGTCCAGCAGCCTCTTATTTCAGATAAACCTTTGATCTTTTTGCAGCTTTTAGGATACCAAGTGTTGAAATTAGAGCCTTAAAGGCAACCTCACATTGTTTAATTTTGAACTTCTGTTTCCTGCAAGCAGATTTACCTACAGGAAAAAGGGCAGGTGTGTGACCTTTATTTTTAACGGTGTAATAAAAATGGCATAAAATTCTGATATATATATTTCAATACTTAAATTTTCATATATAAAAGTATTTGTTTTAGACCAGATTATAATTATTATTAATAATAATCAGCACACACCTACTCCACTTTTCTTCATCTAAGTAATTGATAGTGCTCTCCAGCATAAAGCCTATGGTCTGTTTACTTCCATTTTACATATCACCTGTGTTTTAAATAAGTGCTTTAGACTTTATTGCAGTTTATTTTATGTTCCACTGCCTTAACTACATTGACTTCAACAGAGTTAACCATAATCTTCATTTACGTAGGAGGTAAATTGTGCACATTTAGCTAATTCTCTAGGTGTCTGGGCTGGAAATGGAGTGTAATAGATCTTAGTCACTGTTATGTTTTCATGCAAACTGTTAAAACAACACTTTATTTGCAGAATTTCCCAAACCAATGGAAAATAAAGAAGTTCTTGAACATGCTTTTAGCTTAAGAAGTGCAAATCTAAAATGTGCTGATTTCACACTGGGAGAAAGGGAGGAATTATAGTAGGATCAGGGAAACGCCAAAATATCAATGGCCAGCAAACCTTTCCAGCTGTGACTCCTAACTAAATATTTTCTTAATATTTTATTAACACAGTCTTTCCTACTCTAGTTTTTGTTTTCAATTTGAAGCTTATGTAAGTTGAGCATGGTGCCTGGAAAGGCAGTTAGGAAGCAACAGAGTGAATAGGGAAGATAAACCAGAACACTTTGTCACTCTTATTTTAATATAAAACATAAAACAAGCATCTAAGCAATGCAAAAGCTTCAGACAGAAGCATATGAAATAACAATGAGGAAGCTGGGAGCTGATGTGTCGGGGTCAGAGGGCAGACCAATGCAGGCAATGATGTGGTGGAATTCCCTCTACTAACTTCCAGTTTAGGAAGAAATAGATGAGACTGTCTGCAGAAAGCTGTAAGAAGCCTCACATTTGTAGGTGCTGGTCCTCATGGGGGATTTTAACCACCCCAATAACCGATAGAGGGACAAAAGTTAGGCACAAGAAATTCAGGAAGCTTCTGGAGTGCATTAATGACAACTTCCAGACATAGGTGTTCGAGGAGGATGTATTCTGCTTGGACCTACCTAACACTTTATCCAATGATGAACTGGACAGGGATGTTAAGGTCAGGGGCAGCCTTGGCTGCAGTGACGATGGGATGATGGAGTTCGGATCCTGAGGAGGTGAGAGAAGCAGTAGGATCACTACCCTGAATTTCATGAGAACATTTTTTGAGACCGTTTCCATAACATTCCCATAGACAACCTGATGAAGTCTGGTTGGAGAAATGGAAAGTGAGGTGGACTGAAAACTGTCAGAAATTCCAGGCTTGCGTGATTGTGATCAGTGGCACAGAGTCCAGGTGGAGGCCAGTCACTGGTCGTTTACTTCAGGGTCTGATCCTGCGGCCAACACTGCTTTACCTCTTCAGTAGTGACCTGGATGATGGGATGGATACACCCTCTACAACACTGCAGTTCATATGAAACTGGGAAGAGTGTCTGGTATTATTCAAAGGGATCTTGACAGGCTGGAGGATAGGGTGACAAAAACCTCCTGAATTTCAACAAAGGGAAGTGTGAAGTCCTGCCCCTGGGGCGTAATAAACCCCATACACCAGCACAGGCCTGCAGCCAGCTGGCTGGAAAGCAGCTTTGCAGAGAGGGACCTTAGGGTCTTGGTGGCAACATGCCATTGTGGCAAAGACAACCAGCGGTGTCCTGGGCTGCTTTGGGCAGAGCATTCCCAGCAGAAGGAGGTGCTCCTTCCCCTCTGCTAACCCAGAGCTGGGGTGCTGGGCCTAGTGCTGGGCTCCCCAGGATGAGAGAAACGTGGGCTCAGGGACTGAGCTGGGACTGTTCACCTCAGGGAGGAGGTTTGGGGGATCTTGTCCATGCATGTAGATACCTGGAGAAGTGGGACTGAAGAAGATGGAGCTAGACTGCTTGGTGGAGCCCGCTGACGAGACAAGCAGCAATGAGCACAGAGTGAAGTTCCATTTGGATGGAAACCAGCACTTTTTCACTCGGTGGTTGAGCACTGGCACAGGTTGTCCAGAGAAGCTGTGGAGCCTTTGTCCTCAGAGATACTCAGCTACTGGGTACAGTCCTGAGCAATTTGCCCTAGCTGCCCCTGCCTTGGGCACGAGCTGGTTTCCAGAGATCCCTGCCAACCTCAGTGACTCTGAGGCCAGGATCTGACAGTCTCTGGTTGACACACCAAAGTTTCGGAAAGCTTGATGGTCCACTCACTGCTTCTGCTCTTGTGTATTGGTCACTGCTAAGGAAGAAACTAGGGAAAGGGTTTATGTGTTATCCAGTTACCCCTGCCCACAGCTGAGCTGTTTACAGAAATTCATTAAAGGTGCATGGGCAGCTGTAACTCCACACAACATAACTACATTGGGAAAAATAAAATGAAGGAAATAGCTGACAGTGAAATCTCTTGGTCCACAGACCAGCCTGCTGGGAGATGCACTGGATGTAGTTATTTAAAATGACAAAAACCAATATTGGAAACATAGCATGGTAATGGAATAAGAGGGTGTAATTTAAGTTTCACTTAGCAGTGGCAGCAGCACTGTCTTCAGACCCACGCTCTGCTTGCAAGAGGTGCAAACTGTTTTTGACTTTTGCCTCCTGTGTGAACTAGAGATGAGCTTACTGCTTTTTCCTTCAGAGAGAAATCACCTCTGTTCTGTAGCACAAGTTTGGAGTAGTCATATCCATCCCAGCTTCCACATCAGTTCTGTCTTCATCCTGCCCTCTCTCCTTTCTATAACTCCCATTTGTTTTTCGATGCTGCCTTCTTTCTTGGTAATGAATATTTCTGTATTCTTCTATTTGTTTTGAAGAAGTCTAGATGAGGTGTTTGCCATTTCAGTCTCACACTGTCTTATATGAGCGAACATCCATCGTTCCCTGCTTACCAGCTTTTGTCTCTGCTGTACAGGCATTGTTGAATTGAAATAGCCTTTTGGGGAAACTAGTCTGCCAAATGAGTAAATATGTGAGATAGTGAGCAGTGAATCAGTTTTATGAAAACCTCCGAGTCTGAGAAAATGGAAAAACTCCTAGCTCTTGCAGACATCTGATTTGATCTCTCTTCCCTTTTATATTAAATACTGGCAAATATATATGTGATGTCTCCTTATAAAGCCATACATTTAAGCAAAATCTTTGGGAAATGATCTCCTTTTCTTTAGACAACTCTTTGTTAATGGCTATTTTCACCCAATAAAATTAGATCCCTGCCAGAGACTTCCCACTTTTCCAAAACAACTCAGTTGTCATCTATTTTATATCTATGATATCTAGAGAAGCTATAATTTCTGTTCTTGTTTTATGCTTAATGTTCTGTCTTTGTCTTCCCTGTCTTCCATGGACATCTTTATGAGTGTGTGTTAGCGCAGGCTCCTGTCCTCCCCTGCTGTTTATCTGCAGAAGGTGACTGAGGAGTAGGAAAGCACTAAGAGCCATGAGGGATTGAATCCATACCTCAAGCCAGGGGTTGTTTCCTCTTATTCCCTGATTTACCTGAGCCACACCAGTGAAAGCCACTCTCGTCATTCCCAGCTTCTCTCCCACTAACCAATGCAAGTAGATATCCATGAGTCCATGGGATTTATAAATATCTTTAGTGAAAAGATACCGCTCAGCCTGATCTCTGGAAACTTCCATGTCACTCCTTGCTAAAACATTGTGCTAAGCAACTTGATTTTGATCACAGGAAGGCACCAGTATTTACATGAAGAGCTTGGATAGTAGTAATCGCCGTCTTCCCTGCCTGGTTTGTGGCAGTGCTTGACCCACTCTCCCAGCTGTGTTCCTAATCTGAACTTCTCCTGCTCCAGCTTCCAGTCTTTGTTACTTTAACGAATGTGTTTCTCCACTAAATTAGAGTCCTTTATTACTCTTCATTTTCACTCCATAGAGATCCTTACACACCAATCGAGTAATTTTTCAATCTTTTTATAAGCTAAACAGATTAAGCTTTTTAAGTTTGTCACTGAAAAATATTTAGTTGAACCTTCATTTATTTTTCCACCTTTTCTACAACCCCATCGTTCTGCATTAGTTCTCATAAAGGGACTCCAGAACTGCATACTGGTTATGAGGTTAGTCTTACCAATGGCAAATACAAAAGAAATGTTTTAATTTCTTTTTGCCAGCTTATGTGGTTGCAAATTTTTTAATGCAGCATGTCAGTAGAAGCAAGAGTTTATTGTCTTTTGTGTTATTTACCATGAAGGATATACAAAGGCCATTTCAGGGTTAGATTAATGATCCCTCTGGTCCAGGATCCTGTCTCTGACAGTGCTTAGCAGTAGACCCTGGGGAATGGTACACGAATCAAGTGAGCGCAGAACTTCCTAGCAATTGTCATAGCGGTTGAAGGCTCACCCAAGAAGGAGCGGTGCTTTATTTAATAGATCTTGCTAAATCTCGCTTCCAATGCATTTGTCCGATTGCTTTTTTTTTAACGCAAGGAAACCTTTTGCATTATAATTTATCTTGGCTTAAATGCGATTGTGTGGCGAGGCATATCCTTTCTTTGTTTTCAGTGTGCCATCTGCTACTTTTGTTTGACTTTCTCCATGGCTTCTGATAGAAGAGCTGGTGAACAGTCATTCCCTGTTCACCTACTCCATGTCACTCATGATTTTATAGATCTCTATCATAACCCTCCTACATCAGTTTCTAAACTACTGATTTTCATGACAGGTCTTCCACTCTCTAAGAATAACCTTTGTTACTTGAATAAATACATATACATTCATTTGTATGTATTGTAATGAAAATACGTGCTTTTGGGAAGAGCTCATCTCTGAGTGGTCTGCGTTGTCCTTAGCAGTTCCCTGGCCCTCGTTATTTATTGTTATGTCAGTTTGCTGAGAAGTAGAAGGGGTATACTATTATTTCTGTTTAATATTTCCTCTGTGAACCTCTTTTTAAATCTCTGACATTTGGTCTTTTTTGTATTATTTCTCCAAGACAGGTTGACAGTAACTGTAGCTCAGTAAAAGTAATGGCACCTAATTAATTCCAGCTTGCAATCTTAGATACTTACACAGGAATTACCAAACAACATCGATCTATTCATGATTTTTGGGGGATGAGTTTACTTTCAGATTTTTACTTTAAAGGTTTTCTATACCTAATACTTATTTTAAAACTATTAATTCTCTTTTAGGGAAGCTGATTAGGAAGCCTTTAATGTAACTCTGTAAGGCTTTGGGTAAACTTAACCCCCCTGGTATGCTATTGCTGCATTTTTTTTTTTTTTCTCTTGCATTCTTAAAATACATACTTATTCATATAAAATATCAAGAATTCACTTTTACATGGTAAGAGCAGCTAGGCAGTAGCATGAATCTTTGCAAATGCTGACTTGTATGGAGAGGATCAGATATGAACTTATTGTTGAAAAAAAAAGGAAATCTTGTCTGTTCTTGCCTGCGTCATACACTGGCACAAAGACAACCTCCCAAATGAGTAGCCTGTTCCATATGCTTAGTCTTCTAAGCCAACACCATTGCATAAAAGTTTTTTTTTTTTCTTTTTTTCTTTTTTTAAGTTATGCTGATGCTAATTTGAAAGAAACCAACCTGCTTTTTCATAGCCCTAAAAGAGTCTTGCAGTGAAAATCAGGTTACTTCAGTCCGATACTCTACAACAACAACAAAAATCTGATGAAGCTAGGAACATTAGGAAATAACAGATAACTGCTTCACAGTGGTCTTTTAAAAAAGTGCTCAGGCAGTAATGTTGAAATCAGTTTCCCAAGAAATTAGATGGGGACATTAGAGAAAAGATCTGGAGAGAAGCAGGTTTTTGTAGTCTTGAAGAGGCAACATCCTGACCTGGTAATGACAACAATTTCTGTGTAAAAATAATAAAAAGCATTAAAAATACTTTCAGGTGTCTTTTTAGATACTCATAAGAGTCAGTCATGCCTAATGGTAGCTGCCTTTTCCCAGCTGTTTCTAATGGACTTTATTCTCACAAATTATGATGTTATTTGTGGCTCTGGGGATTTTATCTTTAAAAATAGTGCATTTGGAACCATATTAGAACCATATCACTTCTCAACCAGCTTGCCCATTCAGAGGACAGCTGGTAATTCAGTGCTCTTGGGACAGCTTCAGGATTTACATTATCCAGAAGCTATCCAGAAGCAATGAAGACATACTTAAATGGACTGTTAACTTCAATACCTGTGAGTAGTGGAACAGGGACTTTACCAAAGCATAATGCAGGCCTCATGCTGTTTGCCTCTTGTTATGCTACTTATACAAATAAGACTAGATGCCTTTAATCAGAACCTGTACAAAAACGTGAAGAAAAATATGTAGAAGCTTGCAGCAATCCCTGTAATCTGCTCAAAATGTGTCTAGACCCTGACCATCTCTTGCTGCCAGAGAGATGAGTCTCTCAGATACTGGTGGCATATATTTGGGGGAGAAAAAGGTTTAGCAGTACTAGCAGGGATGGTGAAATGTGAGTGAAGCCACAAAGTTTGGTATTGCAGCAGTCACGTCAGATCTGTATTTACTTACAAACCTTGCAGAATTTGCAGAGCCATATATCTAAAGACTGTGCACTCTATAAGACATCACTTAACCATGGGCTACATCAGCATAATTTTATGAATCTATAAGGAAGATGGGAGGTCCAGATGGATCATGGGACTCAATACCATTACTATCTCAAGTAGGGACTTTTGTTGTGGTATTGAGAAGATGATTTCACTTCTCTGCACAACAAAATATCACCTTTTTAAAATGATTTGAGTTGCTGGAAAAAACAATTGGTCTGTTGATCCAAAATTAGTCTGTTGATCCAAAATCATATGCCAATTTGAGAATGAGAAAAGACTTGTGTGATACTCCACGGCAAAATATATGATGTGAGAATTAAATTCATGGTTAACTATTCACTGTATAAAATGTTTTCTGCATAGAACCACGCAGGGAGTATTTTCAAGTTCCTTTGTGCAACTAGATGCATATCAGTGTAGTACGAGGGACTCAGACTGTTCTTACACTTTTCTTTTAGGTCCTGTACTTCTGTTTTACCAGGGGAAGGGAAAAGCAGAATACTCATTCTGTGAGCTCTCTGTTTAAATTTCTATAAATTAGGGCTGAAAATAAGTGATGAAATACTCTTTTTCCATCTTTTCCTTTCCTGTCACATACATCTACATTCATACTCTCAGAAACAGCATGCTCCTTATGCAAAGGTTCCCTTCTTTTGAAAATAATACCAGTATAGTTTTTAAACATTTCATATGCATTTCATAAGCAGCAGGGAAATTGATTACCTCATGCTCCTAAATTCAGCTGTTAATTATTTATTTGGAAGTGTTGGGTGGGCTACCACAATTAGATTTGACATATTAAATAAATAGTTTTTTTATGGTAATTGGTGGTTCATACCATGCTGCTTAGAATAGGTTTCAATATTTTGTGGCTGTCTTAGAGCTAGCTGTAATTTTTAATTTCATAAAACACTTTAGGACACCGTAAGAAAAAAATAATCGCATTACAAGTGAGAAGTGTTGAGTAAATTCATTTTAGAAAAATGCATCCATTATAAATTTAGCCCTTAATTGGTAGCATTACAAAGTGCTGAGATGGAAAACAAACAGGAGGGAACCTAATAATCTGTCACGTCAGGAGTCTGCACCTGCAGCTCGGTCGTGGTCTGCTTGCCAGTTTGGGTACAGGCTGATTAAGAGTTAGAGGCTTTTAGGAGTAAGACAAAAAAATCTTCAGATACCCCGTGCCTGTGGTGGAAAGGTATCCAGCTGAGGAAACAATAGGTAGGCAATGACCTTTTGGTTCTTATTTGCTTTTATAGTCTCAGCCAAAGGGATTCCCTGTGCTGTCGCTTTCAAGGCAGCAGGGCAAGTTGTTGGTTCCCCGCGTTTGCTTTCTGCCAGGCTGCACGCTCTCCATGGGCAAATGGCTTCTGCATTTCATCTGGTCTGGTGTTTGCATTCAGCTCTAGGCAGGCAGCTTGGGCTTCTCGTATCACCCTCAGCTGGATGCACAGAAAACCCAAGATCTGGCTGTGTGGTGATACAATTGGGCTGGGCAGACGCACAGATCTGCCTCTAATCTCTCCTGGCTGACTGGAAGCTGTCCAAGCTAAAAGACGCCTTCTCCTCTCGCTCCAAGGCTCCTGACAGAACAAGGGAATAGCAGGATTTGGTTTTGCATAACAAGGCTACCCATCCAGGAGCTCACTTGGCATTCCTTAGTCTCCTTCCATCACTGCCAAGTAGCGTGTACCTTGAAAGATGCACAGGGATGATAAAGGGCGCTTGGAGAGCTGTACTTGACTGCATGCTTCCATATCTCCAAAGGGGTAAGATGTTGTCAATCTGTCTTAGTTGATATGTTTTTCAGGGAGCTTCAGCACCTTGGTTCTTCCTGTTCTCCCTAGGATGCATCAACTTCAGAAACTTCTTTCAACTATGTGAGTTCATAATATGATACCATTGTCTTGTTGTGGTGAGCCCTTCCAGGAGCAGGTTCCTTCTGATCCTTTTATTCCATGTTTGGGTCCAACTTGCAGATATATGATCCAGTTTGAAAAATAGTTTTGTCTTCTGAAGTTCTCCAACCAGTCTTTCTCCAGGGGGCTGCCAGTTGCCATCTGTGGATGTTACTTGAGCAACTGACTGCAAGCTTCTATAATGAAAGGTGCTGAGGTGTAGTTAAAAGTCCCAGAACAATCATTTTATACTGAAAGTCTGTAAGTCACAGAGAGCTGATCATATTTCTCTGCTTATGGGAAGATGCATTTCAAAGGCAGCTGTGAGAAAAAAGGTACACTACACAGTGCTGGAGGGCTGCTGGGTGCACATTTCCAAATGGTGAACTTCGTGCAAGGCAATCTGTGTCTCAGCATGCTTAGAGACCACTTCTTCTTCATTACCATCCCTGAGTACTTGGCATTAGGGCAGCACTTGTAGCCTTGTCTTCCTTTCCCTACCAAGCAGAATTTTGTTTCATTTTGCAAAAGCATAATCATTCTCTGCACAGCAAAAGCGATTGCCCTTGTTGCATTTAAATCTTTAACATAAAAATATTCTGAGAGGCTGAGAACAGAGGCAGACTTATTTTTTCCCCTAATGTCACGTTTGCTCTGCAGTGCCTTCTGTTAAACTTCTGTCTTCATTAGAACCTTCTTCAAGAAATGGTAACCACAAGTATCTCTTGTAAAGAGCAGCCAGATTTTGGGGTGTTGGTGTGTGGATGGGTGGGGGGAATGATATATATAATAGAATAAGGGGTCTATATCAGTTCTCCTTGGAGTAATGAACGTCTTGACTTTCTTGAAGGCCTACAGTTTAGTTTTTTTCATCGTCCTGTAAGAGGTAAGGAGTTTTGGAGGAAGAAATATGTCAATATGAGTGATGTGGTCAACCGTGATAGCCTTTCTGCTTATTCTGCACTTCCACAGGGATAAAGGCTAACCTGGAAGGATTCATCTTACTGTAAATCCCTGCTGCACCCCTGATCTGTGATAGTATTGCTGTAAACCATTGCTTATGCATTGGAGGGGACAAGAAGAATCCTACTTTCTTTCCTCTTTAGATATTCTGAGTCAATTATTTTGGCCTCTTACATTGAGTTGTTCCTTTTACTCTGCTCCCTTCGCATGCTAAGCTGCCCTTTTCAAAGGGATGAACTTTTTATGAGATAGACTTGTGAATTGACTGTGACAGACCATTGTTTTCTAATACTGGAGGAGATAAGCCTTTTTTAGCCTTTATCTGTTCCTTTAGGCATCTGTATAAATTCAGACAGTTGTGTTCAATGTCAAGATTGGTTGAATTTTAGTAGGAGTTTGAATTGCATCTGAATAAAACTTTTATAGCAGAAAATAAGGGCAGCTGCACATACAGGTCAGGAAGCTGAAGTCATCTCTCCATTCATGCAGGTGATGAACCAACTTCTGCCCCGTGCTCAGTGAATATATTTCCTTCCTAAATTGAATCAGTTATGTAAATACTTATTTCTCCTTTTGAATATTCTATTATCTATGTGAGGTAACATTGTTAACTTACGTAGTGGAATAATGTCTAACTGATACATATCTACCACTTCTGAATGACTTTGGTAACCCAGTGCCAGCTGGTTTTGTATACCAAATTCCTGTGGTAGCAGTAATTAGGGGCTATGGTACAATGTTTAGTGTAAGTTTTAATCAAATTGTCACATTCAAACAAATTTTTCTGGTGTTATTACTGTAGAGCTCCCAGACCCATTGCAGTAGACACAGCATACGTGTGTAACAGAGAAGGCACAGTGAGCCTATCATCTAAATACCACAAAGAGACTCCAGTTGGTTAAAATAAAGCGGAGAGGGGAGATGACAAAGATGAGCATAATCTGCTCTTTTGCTGTGTGCTCATGGCCTGGCACGGGCATTTGGGTGAGAAATCTCTGAGACGACTGCTGTGAATGGGGACAGCTGTCACAGTACAGGTTTGCAAGACTGCTTAGTTTTAATTCAAAGAGGAACTGAAATATGAATGAATTTCATAAAAAGCTGATATAACCCATCTCCGGTGTTTTATATCTATTATCTTTCCACTTTTCTGTAACCATTTGGGAATGAATTTCCCAGTGGGCTAATTAAAATCCTCCCCTGACATCCTGTTCTCTCACCAAACTCCTGCCTCTCTTTGCGATGATTTGATACTGTCACTGGAAGGATAAATTTGGATTGTGTGGACTGTATGGGATAAACATACATTCTTCTTCTTTAACGTTGAAGAACCACGTTCTGGTTTTGCCAGAATGTGACTGTATTGATTAGCTTTAAGAATGCATCTGAAAGGAAGCAATGGGAAACTGATAGCAGCAAAATTTACTTAAGTCAGAAGAAAGAAAATGCGATGTCTAAGACTACCCAAAGAAAAAGACTAAATAAACCCCAGCACATGAATGAGAATTGAAGCAATGTTCTCCATTCATTTCTGAACTGGGTTCAGCAAACTCCTTTGCATTCTAGCTTTCTGCACATAACTCCATGCATTTAACTGAGTGTTGAAGCATCCCCAGGTAGAAAGAACGATACATTCTTTTTCTTCATTAACTTGTCTCTTTATTTGTTCATTTATTTTTAATAGTGGGTACTGTTTTGGGGTAGGGAAGGCAAAAGTTTCTCCAGAAAATCATGGGAGCTTATTTTGCACATTCAGTTATTCCTATGGCGTGTTGCATTTCCCTTAATGCGCTAAAAGTTAGGTTGATGGTCTCAAATAATAAAACCAATAATTTTTCTTCCATTAGGTATACTGTAATTGTCAGGTTTCCTGTTTCCAGTAGAGCATTGGTCCTTTCGGGAGAGGTGAAGTCATCAGTATGCTGTCAAGAGCTCCTAAAAAATTCTGATGTCACTTTCCAGGCCTCCTCACTGGTGAGGTGTATTTGTGTGGCACTTGACTTTTTCTGATGTGGAACAATTCCAGAGTAAAACTGACACTTTAAAACATTGTGCAGGCTCTGCTTGAGTTTTCAACATCTATATGATGAACAGGCATTACATGCAACTTTATGCCCCCAAAAGCATCTTGGAGTTGCTTGGGAGCATAGCCCTTTTTTTCAGAATGGTATTACACGTATTGAAGTATATTGTATGTGAAGAAAGCCTGGTTTTCTGTAGGAATGCATTGGTTTTTGGAGCCTTAATCTCATGGATCACTTTTATGGTTTTCCATTTATGTCCTTTTTCCTTAGTCTAAACAATAAGTCTTGTTATCCACAGGCAGTTTGTGTAGCTTCCTTCGGGTCCCCATTCTGGGGATTGCTTTTTACTGTGTTTTATCCTGCAGTAAAAGTGAAGATAAAATAAACTGTCCAGATGGGGCTTTAAAGATCTGAACTGTGGAGATGTACAACCTAAACATGCGGCGAATAGTTTCTGGTAGTCCTGAAGTGTTGTAGGGGAAGTGCATGTTCTTTATGCTTATTTTCTACCTCAGAAGCAAAGTATGACAGAAAATTCTGTCATATCATCATTGTTGTTTTCATTTGATCCAAGGACTATGGAAAGTGTGAAGGTAAAAGAAATTTAACAGCACAGGTTTAGGCCAGAGATAGGACCTCCTGATCCAGACAGCCAAGAAATCACCATGATCGCTGTCCTGGGTTGCTGAATCTTCACATCTGCCGAAGTGATACTGAAGGGGTTTATGTAAGAAGAGTTTCTATGGTGGTTCACGTGGAACAGCATGAAAACATCCTCAGCATTTTCACACTGGGTTCTGGAGTTGCCTGACAGTGTTTTTAAGTTGGTCATTTAGAGACCGAAGTCTGCTTATTATTATTACTAAGATTCCAGATACCCAGCTCTTCACTGACAATCTGTGTATGTACATTTATGCCTTAAAATTTCACCTTTTAAAATGCTTCCTAACTAATTAAGAGTTAAAATACCACAGTTGTCATAAAGATGTAATCTGTGTTTCTCAGGAATACAATTAGCTGTGCACAAATACAATTAGTGCACATGGTGCACTCATAGGACTCTGGATGGGGTTTTTGGGGACCAGGACTCTGGAGCAGAGCAACTTTGTCCATCAGCCAGAACACAGTCAAGATGCACATCGAAAAACTAGGCCATATAATTCATATTGTGGATGCAGGGTGACGTTTCTTTCAAAATATAATACAGAATTAAAATCTAGTGGAACAGCACTTATGTCACAGAGAGCAAACTTGAGCCTTGTGCTTTGCTAGAAACCTCAACTGTGTAATTCTTCAAAAGCTGTTTACTTTACATTAGAACATTTCTTAATGCAAGGAAATGCCTCTTTGTATTAGTAATGTATACTCCTAAGTGCTAAAAATCTTGCTTTTGCTTTGCAGTAAGTACATCAAGGGTTTTAAGTTCAGTATGTGTTTGAAACAAGGATAACAAAAAAGTGTATTAATCATGTCAGGTCATAGATTGAAAACCTTAAAATTTGTTGCCTAAGTCCAAACTTTTGACAGTTGTTTACAAAATCACATAGATGCAGAGAGCTATAACTTAAAGTCTGAAGTTGGTTTTATTATCAAAAGGGATATGGGTTCTCTGGCAATATTTACATAAAGGCACAGTACAAATAATACACAGGCATTCAGTAGGTATTTTGGCTGAATCTTGATTTTACTGAATCAGATGGGATATTCAAAAAACAACCTCACACTGGCCTATCATTTTTGTCATAGGGAAGATTGCATAGGTCAGTAGAGGCACTATTGTAATCTCTTTATTATTGCAGACTCCTTATAAAGATCTTCAATAATAACTAAATACTTAAATACTACTTAGCATCATGACTCGAGCAATTATACTTTTGTTCTCACTACCTTTTTTGCTCTTTCATTATCGTAATGTAATCTAATAACAGGAGTGATACTGCAAACTTACTCTTATGCACAGCCTTAAGCCAGGGCTCTATCTTTCATAAAATGTCTGTAGGGTCTTTCTTCTGAGTCTCTTGCCCCAAATCATCAGTCTAACATTTAAAGGGATTCAAAATTTCCTACCTGGGATTGCTTTTTTTTTTTTTTTTTTAATGAAATAAATTAATCATCTGCATGGGACTAGCATGTGCCCCTATAAACAGAAAGAGCATTAAGAACTCTGCTTTTCATCTGTCTGGAAGATGACTTCATTTTGTGCGTATAAGAGCACTTTTAAGTGCTAGCATTCGTCATACATCATTTAGTTTTATTTCCTGCAAATTTGGGCTCTTTTGGGCTCTTTTGTATTTCAAACCCACATTTATGCATTCATATCAGAATTGCATCATGGCTAATGTTGTAGAATTTTGATAAGAATAACAATATATTGCCTTATTTTTGCTCCAGTATGCTTGACCAATCAATTAAGCAGATGACGTGTGGCCCTCACAGTAGAGTGATCTAAGTCATTCATTTGTTGAGCGGTGCAAATCCTTGCATAACTCTTGTACAGGATGGGCACATTGCTCACAGGATCATTTATCTCATGGATTTCTTTGGTCTGTCAGTAAACTATTCTCAGCTACACTGATGCAAAGTTGAATAGTAAGTAATAAATGAAATTCCCACTCTGATGGATGAGGGGAGAGCAGTGAATGTTGTATTCCTGGGCTTCAGTAAAGCCTTTGACACTGTCCCACGTAAGATTTTCATAGGGAAGCTGTTGAAGCATGGGCTGGATGAACAGGCAGGGGTGTGGACTGAAAACTGGCTGATCAGCTGTGCCCAGAGTACCGTAGGGGTCAGTACTGGCTCCTGTCCTGTGTGACATTTTCATGACATCACTAATGACCTGGGTGAGGGGTAGAGTGCACCCTCAGTAAATTCTCAGTTGACACAAAACCGGGTGGAGTGGCTGACACACCAGAGGGCCATGCTGCCATCCAGACAGACCTCAACAGGCTGGAGAGGTGAGCTGATGAGAATCTCGTGTTCAACAAGGAGAAGTGTGAAGTTCTGCACGTGGTGGGGAACAACCTCAGGCACCAGAACATGCTGGGGGCCACCCATCTGGGAAGTGGTGTGCTGCAGGAAGGGACCTGGAGTCCTAGTGGACACCAGGCTGAACATGAGCCCTCAAGGTGCCTTTGTGCCAAAGTGCTGGGTCCAGTTCTGGGCTCCCCAGTACAAGAAGCCTGGACCTACTGGAGAAAGTCCAGCATAGGGCCACCAAGATGATTAAGGGACTGGAGCAGCTCTCCAGTGAGGAAAGGCTGAGAGAGCTGGGACTGTTCAGCCTGGAGAAGAAGAGGCTCAGGAGGATCTCATCAATGTGCGCAAACACCTGAAGGGAGGTGGAAAGAGGATAGAGCCAGGCTCTTGTCAGTGGTGCAGGACAAATGGCAATAAGCACAAACTGGAGCTCAGGAGGTTCCCTCTGAACATCAGGCAGCATCTGTGCTGTGCAGGTGATAGGGCACTGGCACAAGTTGCCCAGAGAGGTTGTGGAGTCTCCTCCTTGGAGACCTTCAAAAGCCACCGGGGCATGGGCCTGCACACCCTGCTGGAGGTGGCCCTGCTTGAGCAGGGGCTGGACCAGATGGACCCAGAGGTCCCTTCCCGCCTCAACCAGTCTGGGATTCTGTGAAAATAATGTTAACTGAATAAGTTAGTAAGTGATTTTTTGCTGAAATTGCCACTATATCTATGCTCAATTACATAGAGAGCTGTTATGGGCAGATCCTGTCAAAAGCTGCATTCACCCAGTTCCTGTTCCAATCCTGATTTAAAGGGGCTTGAGATAATCTCCTTCAAGTTTATTTTACAGTCTGGTCAAAAGGTTGAGAGCTAAAGTTTATACCAATAATCTGCAAATGAATCTTCACTCATTATACCCCACCATTTCTTAGGTAGAATATAAAGCTGTACTGGAAAGACATATCTAAAAAAAAGGAGAAAAAAATTGTAAAAATTCTAATGAGTCAAGGCTCTTTACCAAGTGGTCGGTGAGTGTGTTAGAGCATGAGGAAGAGGCAGATGACCTTTTCCTATGCCTATTGCCTCTCCTCAGCCATCCTTTTAGCAATCTGATGAGGAATCTGGGTTTTTAGGGACTGTATTAGCAGGCTGGCTGGGTAGTACCCATTGCACCACGCGATGCTTTACCTTTCCAGTGCACTGGGATGAGAGGAGCTGTGTTGCCAGGCAAGCTGTGCTGCAGGGAACCGCAGCAGGCTCAGGGTTCATAACTCTTGTTTCCTTCCCAAGCCCAGTGCTCCTGAACTACGGAGCAACATGAGCAAAGAAATTGGAGAAATTTACCATCCTGCTGTTTCCACGGATCCATTTTATGAGCACTCAGGGTGGTAAATTCTCCCCATTTCCTTTCCTGCTTCTATTCCTTGGCTGTCCCAGTGATTTGTGGGAATTAATTATTTTTTAAGTTATCTTTCAAAAAAAGTCATTTTTAACTTGACAGTCTTCCTGTCAAGTACACTTGAGCAGAAGGGACCACACAAGGCACTTGCTACTACCTAACAGAACAGAAAAGATGAAAGGAGGGAGTTAGAAATCTTGTATGTTAAAGACTTTGTGGTTTTGCATTGTTGTTTTTCCAAATGATTTATTTTTTATATAAAGTCTCTGACTAAAGCAGTGTTCCAATGTCAGTCTTATTTTTTTCCCCCTTAAAATGTTTGAAAACTAGTAAGCAGTGTTCTGCTTGTCTCTTAATCTTTGTAAGGGTCTTCTTCAGAAGTAAAGATACACAAGAAATGCAGCCTGATTGAATATAGTTAATTTGGTGTCTTTTGCAAATGGCAGCACAAAATTCGTAGATGAACAGGACTTTTCAAATTTGCTGTGTCCTGCAGAAGGAATGGAACCATTGTTAGGTGAGAAAGAGCATATCCAAATTCTCACTTCAGGAAAAATGAGGATAAGAAAGAAAATAGTACCATCTCTTCTTCTTCTTCTTCTTCTTTTCTTTTTTTTTTTTTTTTTTTTTTCCAAAAAAATTTTTTTTTTTTTTTTTTTTTCATTAGAGGTGGATGGGATGAGCATATTCTTTCACAGCGATATTAAAAGATGTTCCCAGCCTATTGTCGAATTTAGTGCTCAGTCATGGAGCTTCTCCCATTTCATTCAGGCATCCCTAATTAAATTCTAGGTTATATTAATAATGATTTTCTCTCTGACAAAGTGTGCAGTACTCAAAGAAATCCACACTTGTTTTGTTTTCTTTTACCATGTAAGAGCCAGTTTCCTGAAGCACTGGTAAAAAGGACTCTATAAATATCTGTGGCCTTTGGAAATAAGAGACCCTTTTCTGCAGCTTATATATCCTCAAAGTATGTACAGAAGCAGAAGTGCCTCCATTTTGGAGAGTTTTGCTCATCGCACGTTTCCCTTCCCATTTAGCAAGATATTAAAAAGATATCCTTGAGGGAAGGCAGTGAAATGTAACAGCTGAAAGGTCACCCAAAGAGCGAGAAGATGGCCATTGAAGAGCTAAATCTGCAAGAAATACAGAAGAGAAAAAATCTCTTTCTAAAATTTCATTTCAGGAATAAGAGCTTTTATTTTTATTTTTTTTTTATTTATTTTTTTAACCTAGCACTGACACTTTTTCTCCTCACATATCTTAGCAGCTGCTCTGGTCTTAAGGTTTTAGGATAATTTTCTTCATGTTGTGGATACTTTATAAGGGCCCAGAGCACTATGGATTAAAGTTTTGCCCAGTGCATCTGCTGTTGGGTTGCACTTGAAAGGCCTCTTTTAGCTTGTGGAAAAATTAATAGGCCTCTGTTTTCTTGAAATGTCATTACTTTTTATAGCTTTGAAATAAACTGTCCTGTCTGATTGTGTCAGGAAGAGGATGAGTCTTTCTAACTCAGAGATAAAGGAGTGTCAACAAGGACAGCATGTGTAACTGGCATCGGCTGGAGTATTAAGTTCAACGGTGGCTTGTTTGCCCTCACAAATCCTTTCTTCTTAGGAACGAATACTTGTTCCATGGTGGTGTTAATCCTTCAATTTAAAGGAAATCCATCAGACTTCTTTGTATATTGGTAGAGGAAAGAAAACAGTGCACAGGAGAAGGAATCACATCTGTGCCTTCGGGCTTTTTTAATTGCTTTGGTTCAACAAAGCATTTTAAAGATAATATTGGTGCTACGTTGGTTCAGAACTGCATGTCTAATTTTAGTCTAAAGTTTTAGAGGTCGCTGAAAATGTTCATGTTATCTTTCTTCCTAAATTTCCATCTCTCTTTGATATTACTGTGTCCTATTAGGGAGATGAGTTACTGGAAATGTCTTTCCACAGATGAAAAATTAAATAATTTCTTTGGTCTGAATGAAAGCTTTGGGTCCTTGGATTCCTCAGAAAATGAGGGGAAAAGTGCAGGGTAGAAATTCAATAGAGGAGTTAATACATCATTTACCAAAAAAAAAAAGGTGAAAAACGGAAATTAAGCTTTTTTAATGGTCCAAGCAGATTAGTCAATCAAACAATGACACTTCTCTGACTCACCACTTAAAATTAGTAAAGGAGTTATCATAGATGGTGTATATACAGTAATAAAAAGGAAGCTTTTCATTTCATTTTTATACTTTGATTTTTCTTTCTGTTTTCTGTTACCTGTATAGAAATACCATTCCTTGGGGTGCTATTGAAGTGCTCTGTTATTAAGAAGAAGTTGTGCTTGTGTCCTTATTGCTGTTTTCAGACTGCCTCTTCAGGAGTTTTTTACTAGACATTTGTGCATGGAAGACCTGTATATGTGATGCTTTGTGGCCAAAATTGAGTAAAGGTTCCAGCTGCTAAATTTGTATCCCAAAATAAACACATTTAGGTCCACATCTCTGCTAAAGGTCTATCTTTCATAAAAATGGGACATGTTTCATGATCCCAGCGTGAAAGATATTACAAAGAAATGACCAACTCTTAATTCAGCTGCTTCTTACTTCAGTTCAAGTTTTAAGGATGGATGCTGCGAGGTACTAAAACTGGTGTTTTTATTTTATTTTCCTTTTTCTGAATTGGCATTCATAGATCACATTAATGCCTCAGGAACTTCTTCAAAGCCCAGAATAACATGAGAGTTGCTGTTCTTATAGTATGTAGTGGCGGACTGATGGAAAAAAAGGAAAGGTAATTGTATTTTTGCCACCCAAAATTATTGTCCCAATAAGTAGTGTTAGGAGAAGGTGCACAAATACTTATAGAGCTATGTTTCCTTTGTTATTTCATTTTCCTGATCACCATATACTACTTCTCACTACTCGGTGGCTATTTCCACAGCAGCTTTGCTGTTCTTGTGTTTTGTTTTGTTTTTAAAGGGATTAATCTAGCTCCAGATAGTCTAAATTCAGGACAACTTTATCACTTTGCTATGTATAAGTTCTCTGCTAAGACTTTGTTGAGGTCATTAAGATACGAATATTACTGAGACAGAATATTGAAAATACTCATGAAAACATTTTTCCTTTTCATGTTCTATTGCTATTAGAGTAAATTTTCCTCTTTGTCGAAAGGTTGTTGTCTCAGCATAGCTTGTACTTATGCAGATGCTGAATTAATTACATTTAAAAAAAAACAATATAGGAAATCGTCTCACCTATAGTACAGTTTAGAGCTGTTTTTCCCCAGCCTAGCCTTTAGTGAAATTGTTCATCTGGAATAACTAGGCAAAACTACCATATTGGTTTGTATTTGTGATCAGGTTTGGGTCTCTGTTCTTCATAATGCCTTCTGTCATTAGCCATAAATCCTGGAATCTGTCACCATTACCTAGAAAAATAAATAAATAAATAAAAATTCTTTGATCTCTATTTCTCCAACTTGAAAAGAAGGAGTGATTTTCTAGATTTGTTTGGCTGCTAAACCGAGATTGCTGTATGATGAGCTTACAGTGTGCAGCAGGATGCATAGCAGGGGTGCTAGCTTCCAAAATGATCTGAGCATGACAGTGAAATAGAGGCACCATTGTAGTTAGGAAGAACAGGAGGTTTACCATTCTCCCTGTGCTTGCTTGAGAATATTGCCCTCTGTCTTTTCTTAATTCCCCCCAGAACAAAACCTGGCAACTGAGCCACTACAGATCATCTGCTTTTGGTCACCCTGAGATCCCCTGGCTGCATGAAAGTTAAGAACAAAGTTACTTTCTTCTTTAAGTCCAGCAGAAACAGGGAAGCTGCCTAATGCACAGTCAATTTTGGGTTTCCTCCCAGCTTCCAGTTCTGGAGTGGTTAAAGATGTGGATAACTGGTGCCAAGTGTAAGATCGGCTCATTCTGTCTCATTCTGCTTGAAAAGTAGTGATGGAGGGCTGACTCCTTTCTCTGCTGTTTCCTACAACAGCTGTCACAACTAACTAACTAACTAAGTGCCTCAGTACATACAAAATTTCTGGTTGGAAGGGACTTCTGGAAGCTATCTGGTCCCACCTCCTCACATGGAGGCTGACCACCAAGTTAGGCCGGACTGCTGAGAGCTGCCTCCAGCAAATCATGAGGAGATGCACGGAGAGTCCACAGTTTGTCCTACTGTGGATATTTTTTCCCTTGTCTCTGAACAGGATCTCCCTCGCTACAATTTTTAACCATTGCCTCTTGTCCTTCTACTATGCACTTCCAAAAACAATCTGGCCCTGTCTTCTCTGTAAGCTCTCTTCATGCAGGGGTATTAGTAATGAGAAGGCCTGAGCCTCCTCTCCCGCTTGGTTTAGTCTTTCCATGTGTAGTATGTGCTTCAGCCCTCAACCATGTGAATTCATTCCTGTTTGTCAACATCTCCCTTGTACTGGGTGTGCCCCAAAACTGGACACAGTGCCCCGAGTGCAGAGGGGAAGAATCACTTTCAGATGCCTCTGCTGAGGTTGCTCTGTACCAAGTACAAGACTTAGTGTGCTTCCTGGCAGCCCATTCCTCCAGCTCCTGGACGTGGCTCTGACCAGCAAAACTCAGCATCCTGACATGCAGAAAAGCATCTTGACAGCTCTCCCTCCCTGATTTGAGGTCATCTATAAATCTGTTGAGGGCACATTGCATCCCATCAGCCAGGTCAAGATGGGAAATAATATCAGCCCCAGTACTGACCCCTCAGAAACATCCCTGTTAACCACTTCTGAAACATTCAAGCTCAGTACTAGTACTCTTTGGCTACAGTCAAATACATATATATTATGCATGGCAAAAGAAAAGAGCTATAGCAAGCAGGGGCTCTTTTTCCTTTGAAACAAGTAAGATCGGTTCTTACTGTCAGTTTTCTCTTTGAATGAGAACATTTTTCACTGCTTTATATGGCAATGTAATAGGACGGAATTAGTACATTAAAATATCAGAAAAGGATCATTCTTGTATTATTTTTCTATGCAATGTAACATTCAGTTTTGTCCTAATAGGCTTACTGATGCCCCTCATCTATTTCAGTTCGGCTGCAAAAAGTCAAAGGCCCTACTGCAGATACTCTAGACAATGTGCCCTTTTGAAAACCAGCTTATAACTCCCCATAACCAGCGGTACGGAACTGCCAATTCCCCTCCTGCTCTGCATAATATTGATGTATCCCCATGCTTGTGGAAGATGAGTGTGCTGAACCTCAGATGAGTTTGGCTGCCGAAAGGTTATATGCGCTGAGTTGAAGGGAAAAATAAGGGGGACTTCTTCAGCATGCGCTTGTGGTCTGGAGAACAGCCCTCACACCATCACAACCTCGGTCCCCTGTGATTTTTTTTCACTTAGATCAGTGCAGTAAACTGACAGGTACAAATTTCTGTTGCTGTCAGCACAGCATAGCCAATATGAGAGCGAAGCATCGAGCCATGTGTCTGCTCTGCTTCCCGTGGTGGTTGTGTTCTTGGGCTCCTCAGTGCAGGATGAGACTGGATGCCGGTGAGGAAGAGGTCACTGGCTGATTTTTTTGGTGCAGGCTGAGCTACCTGAAATGCCTTGTTTTGATCTGTAAACTGAGCAAGCTGAGGATGAGACCCGTTGGGTCTCTGAAGCCATGTAATACCATGGCCATTCAAGGCTTTGATATGCAATGAGAGTGCTTCTCCCTTTCCTTTATAAAAAACCTTTCCAAGTAGACCCAGGTCAATTTTTCTCCTCCCTTATGCCACCTCCCCAGACAGCTGACTTTTTCCGGGAGCATCACTGTTTGGTGAGGACTACATCCAGAGGAAATCCTCCTCCCCATATCCATCCCCACAAGCAATACTGTCTTCTCTGGGGTAAGCATGTCTGTCTGTCCAGCTCCCCTCCTGGGACACAATCCAAGGAGGGAATTGGTGGCCTGGATTTCTGTGGATGCTGCCTTGCAGTTGTGTTCCAGCATCTAAGCCCAACATTCGACTTCTTCATTTTTTTTTTTAAATGCAAATTAAGGTACTAAATAACAGTGCTTTGCCTCTGAGGAGTGCCTGGAGATCATGTTAGCTTTAGCCTAGGCTGGTTAATCATTGATAGAGAGGCAATAGTTCCTGGCCTGTCTTCTCCTTCCTTCCCTTGCTTTCATTCTCTCTTCCCAATATGAAGCTCAATTAATATGCTACATAATTTCAGGATAATACCTGAACTTAAAATATGCAAAATAAAGTTTTCAATTTTATGTCTTCAGTCACCTTGGCAGGGGGTATTTTTAGCCTGATTTCCACATGAATATTATATTATAAAAGGGCTGATTAAAACAAGGTAACATGACAGGATTGGCTCATAGTGAATGGATATATTATTTGTCCTGTTGAAAGGGCATCTCTGTGACCTTGCCTGCAATCCTGCAGAGTGGTTCCCTGTAAGTTATGTGCCATCTAACCTTCCCTTAAATTTATTCCTAACAATTGACATCAATGCAACAAAAGTATTTTATATTCTCTTTGGAGCAGGGGGTGGCAAGTAACCAACCTTTCAAAGAAAAATCCAAAGCTCCCATTGATAAAACTGGAGATAGACAATTTAGATTTTTTTTAAAATTCTGGATTTCATTAGAGGAGTAAAAGAAAAGCATTGAAAGAATTTGGCAGTCAGAAAAGTGAGCTTTTTGTTCTCATTTCAAAAGGTTTTGCCTTCACTTGAGTAAGGTATTTCATTTTTAAAGCAGATACTTGTTATAATGTGAGCCTATTATTTTAGAGAAATGACAGTGTTATCTTTTATATTGAAGATTTACAATTAACCAATGAAAAAGTTTCCTGGGTTAATAATAGCATCACTTTAGTAGAACATTCTTCAGCAGTAGATCTTGAAGTAGATATTGAAACCGAAGACATCAGGGTCATTCTTTACACTTCACAGATGGGGAAACCAAGGCACAGAGTGTGCCACCGGTTTTCTGAGCATGCCAGTGGCATGGCAATGATCCAAACGCAGGTGTCCTGAATCCTGCTCCAATGCTGTTGGCTCAGTAACATCCCTGCTTTGCATGCAGAGGGACAAGGGAAATCTGCAGTTGGTCATTTACTGTTTTGAACAAGTGTCAAAGAAATACTGGAAATCTCTTTGGACAACCTGGCGCCAGAGGCTTTCACCAAAATAGCTTCCACCTTTAAGGCATCCTGTTTCTCTTCCCTCCCTTCTTTTCACAGAGCTTGTGATTGAAATGTCTGAAGGAGAATTGCCATGGTCACCCTATCCCTAAATATCACAGATGCTAGGACTTCATTTCTTAATTTCTGCACTGATCCCTGTAAATTCCACTTGAAGAACTGCGGGATTTTCAGAAAGCTACAAGATTTATCTTTGAATTTTCCACATTCTTTAAAAATCAACCAACCCTATGATCCATTTTTTTATTTCCCAATCTAATTTCTCTAGGTTTAACCTCCACCACTGGATGTCATTCTGCCTTTGCTGGAGTGGAACACCTTCCAATATCAAATAAATTAAAGTAGCCTCCAATATTGGTTCTCTGAGCGGATCTGGTGACCCAGGTGGTGCTTCATTTTTTTTTTCTGCTTTTCAGTTCGTGCTCAGTGCCCAAGAACAGTGGAGATAAGGACACAACCCTTTTACGTTTTCAGTGTTAAAAGACTTTGAGAAAGTTGCTTCTCTGCCCCAGTGTACTGAACCTTTCCTCAAAAATGTGGCTTCTTTCTGTGTTTGAGGATTAAAAAAAGGCCAAAGGATATTTGCAGTCCTCATGACACGTCGAAAAAGTGGGTGTTTTGCACTGATGCTATCAGCCCCTGTTATGGTAAGGATTGATGTGATTGAGGCTTTGACTAGTTTCTTTAGCTCAGGCACAAATTAGGATTGCTGTAGATAGAGCTAGAGAGCTGAGGTTAAATACTTGTGTTGTGCTCATGAGATCTGGGGAGTTAGGAATGGGGACTTCTGTCTGGCAGTTTGGGCAGGAAGCTACTTTCTAGCTTCAAGAAAATTGGGATTCTGCTATACTTCTGCACATCCTCCCGCCTCCTGTAATTGTACAAGATGGTGCCCAATTTCAATAGCATTTAAAATAGGACAGAAAACTGTGAAATAATTACAATCCTACACGCCAGCTCGGGTGAAGATCTCAAAAGACCAGACAGAGATGGCTTTTTGTCCCTTTGGGGATATGAAGAGACAGAGCAGGATCTGGGGCGATTTGCAGGAGCGATGGTGTGGGACATGGGGCATTGAGCACAGCTTTTGCAGGAAATTGGCCCTTTTTTTTTTTTTCTTCTGCTGCTTATGGAAAAAGCTATTTTTTGTGTACACGTGGGAGGGCATCGTGCAAGGGAAAGGCTGCAGCTGCACATTGTGTTGGGGTCACTGCAGAGGGAACGAGAAGGATGAAATTTCCTGACCACGTCCTGTGGTTTTGAAGAGGTTGTGGCTTGTTGGCTGGGGCTTGGTGGGAGAGAAAGATTTGAGCCTTCAGCCTACCTGGCAATGGGACACAATTTAAAATTTGGTTCAAATTTTATTTTGCTGTTGATTTCCATTCTCTGAAGGAAAAGAGTGTTTGCAGCAAAGGATTTGTTTAATGCAAGGTTTGTAGCTGATGAAGCCAGACCATCCTTCGGCTTATGAAGGCTGAGGCCCCTGGTCAGGCAATAATGTGTGGTTTCTTTTGGCACAATTATTTTTGCTCGTTTGGTTCCACATGCAGGGAATGGAAGTGAGCGCCAAAGAGACGGTTAGGACAAGCTGCTTGTATCTGGTTTTAAATAGGAAACAGTTTCTCCATCCTTGATTTCTTTCTCACTTTATTTGAGCTATATTAAGTGAATGTTATGCACAAGCTATTTTCAGAAAGTGGTAATTATATTAAATTTTCTTCTTCCGGTATTCTTTCATTTTCTAATGTATTCAAATGCTGGTAAGATATTGTCCAGACAAGATGATGATAAAATCTGATCATCTGTTACTGTTTAGTAATGAAGGCAAAATTGGAAGATTGTGTAGCAACTTTAAAAAGCGTACTTTGACAGTTTTTATTTTATTGAAGTTGTTCTAGTCTATTATTTAACAAACCATCTCTTTATTGCTTAAAGAAGTGATTGCAATATTTCACAAGGAGCTCATTTTTCTTCAATTTCTATTCATTCGTGCAGCGTTCTGATAGCTTTGTGCTCTGCTTCTCATGCTAATTCCTTTTACAGCAGCTGCTAGAGCATCTTAATGATATTTGGCATTTCAGCCCCCTTCACTGCCTGCCACATACAGTGCAGCAGCACAACCTGGTCGAGCATATGTGTAACCTCTTCAGCACAGGCTGGTGGTAAATCTGGCCGCTCAGCTCCTGAGCCTGCAAAACTTTGCTCTAATGTACTTTATTTATACACGTACCCCTTTTTAAGTCACAGTGCGTAGTGCAAATATGATAGCGTCTTTTTAAGACCAAACTGGCATTTCTCCAGCGATGGCCAAAGCAAAATGCTTGTAGCAGAGGAAAGATGAATAATGCAACTAGAGTTTAATGGTGGTAGACCATTGTTCTGGCTGTTTGACCAAAGATGACAGTCAGTTTGCTCTCTGCTGTTTTAAATCTAGGGAGTGATATGGTGAAAACTGTGTTAATTCACAAGAAAATCTGCCTTGATGTGAAACTCTTGGCAGGGAGTTCCACGGGTTAATTGAGTAGAGTCTCTGTGTGCTGATTTATCCTATCGTTTTTTATCTTTTAGATTTATTGATAAATCTTTTGCTTGCATAGTCAGGAGAAAATGAACACAAGAGTCCAACCAACTTTCTCTTTCTTTTTCTGCAGTTCAATTATCAGTAGTTTTTCATTTCTCCTCTATAAAGAATCTAATGAAACAGTTTTCTATGTTCCTGCAAACAATAGAAATTTCATTTGGGCTTCAAAGGTCTGTTAGGTCTAGCTCCAACCCTGTAACTGTTTATCTCCTTTTCTTTACACATATGGATATGGTGATTGTCCCCCTCTGCTCTGGCCTCCTGAGGCCCCACCTGGAGTCCTGCGTCCAGCTCTGGGGCCCCCAGCACAAGAAGGATGTGGGGCTGTTGGAGCGGGTTCAGGGGAGGGCCACGAATAGGATCAAGGGGCTGGAGCACCTCTCGTACGAAGAAAGGCTGAGAGAGCTGAGGATGTTTAGCCTAAAGAAGAGAAGGCTCCAGGGTGATCTTATTGGAGCTTTTCAATATTTAAATGGGGCTTATAATAAAGATGGAGAGCAAATTTTCGCTCAGTCAGGTAATGACAGGGCAAAGGGGGGGATGGCTTTAAACTAAAAGGGGGTAGATTTGCATTTGATATGAGGAGGAAGTTCTTCACTCCTCTGAGGCCCTGGCACAGGCTGCCCAGAGAAGCTGTGGATGCCCCATCCCTGGAGATGTTCAAGGCCAGGCTGGATGGGGCTTTGGGCAACCTGGGCTGGTGGGAGGTGTCCCTGCCCAGGGCAGGGGGGTTGGAACTGGGTGGGCTTTAAGATCCCTTCCAACCTAAGACATTTTGTGATTCTGTGAAATGTTGGAATTTTACAGTTTCTAATATAGCGTGTAACATCTTTTATTTGCTACACAAGCCGTCAAAGGAACTTGTATGTAGGCTAGAAATGGAAGATAAGGAGTTGTCCTCTCTTAGTACATCCTCTGGTTGTCTGTGGAGGGCATCTCTTACCAAAGGTTTCTTCTCTATATCCTTCTATGTTGCCCTAAGACAGTCAGTCCTGAACAGAGGCTGGCAGTCAGTGGTTGTACACAAGGAAAGCTGAGCTGTATTTCCTCAACCACCTTGTTTGTTCTCAAGCCGGCTTGAAGGCTTTGCCACCAAAGAGCCACTTTACACTCAGTGCCCCATTCACTTATCTGAAAGACAAACCCAGTGCACGGGGCATTTTGTCTGCCTGCTTTCTGCTCTGATGTTGCTGTTTGCTTCTCTTGGCTGTCAATTCTGAGATTCTGGCTTTATACAAAGTAAAAAGATGAAATTTCTGTTACATACTGTGGTCTGGGTGATCCACAGGTTGGTGTATCATTGGATTATATTTGTTCTCACAGCCGCAAGCCTTCCGTTATTGCTTTTCACTATAGCTCTATATTAAGTTTCCCATTACTATTATTATTTTTAATATCAGTGCTGATGCTGTGTTTGTCAGGTGGTCTCTATGCAGGACACTTTTCCCAGTACCTTACTGTACCTTACAATTTCCATGTCATCACCAGACATTCAGAGCCAGATTTTAATCGTGCCAGATTTTAATGCCCAGTGCTTTACTTCAGGTAGACAGCAATATGTTTGAGGTTTGGTGTGTTCAAAACTGTTACAGAGATGAGATTTTCCTGCCCTATCCTGCAGGTGACTTTGGGAGGGAGCAATCATTGTCCAAGTCCTCCTCGCCTCTTCCAGACCTGCTGCTCAGTGTGTGGGGGTTTCATTTCCAAGCAGGGCCTAGCAGCACATGCAGTATTTTGATGTTACCACGATGCTCACTAGCATTTCTTGTGGATGGTAAAAGACACTTTCAATAAAAAAGTATTTTTTACTTCCGCATGCTTTTTTGAGGGTTGCCACTGGGGTAATCACTGTAGTGGAAACGGAAAGGTGTCGTGCTGCAGTTGTTTTCATATTTATGGGCTGCTCTCCTTGGCTATTATTTTACTTTTACTGGGTCCACTATTGTATTTCCCAATCAGAGCTAAACACTCCAGAGCCCTGGGAATTTTTGCAATTATTGCTACTGACAGAGCAAACAGGAGCAAGGAATCTGAGCCGTTGCTATAGAGGCTGTATATAACACAATACCCGTGGAGCACTGGGCATAATAACCATAACATGAAAAATGAGCTATTGATTCTCTGCCCACTTCGAGGGAATGAAAAATTTCCTCCCAGTCCATGAGGCAGTGCGCTGACAGCATCCTCCACCTAAGTGCTTGTCCGCCGAGGTCTGACTCTGTCCTCTGGTCACCATTTAGTTTAGGCTAATAAAAATGCATGTGCATTTGAGGAGAAAACTTGCCATATGCTTATTTTGCAGTTGTGCAGTGTTGCCTGTGCAAAGGTTTCGTGGTACTTTGCAGGCACGCAAGGCTCTGTCTCGACTTCGTCGGGTACCGGTCCTGCCGTACGTCTCGGGGAGGAGCAAGGGCTGAATCACAGAAAGCGTCAAGAGGCAATTCTGGCATCCTTACTCATTCAGAGCATTGCTTTAATCTCGGCACGGTCCCACTGTGCATAAACGTACTACTTGATGTGAGCAAAGATGTCACGGGTTGAGCGATTGTAGCGTAATCACACAGGAAATCTTTGGGAAAGAGCAGCCCCCGAGCCTGTGTCATAAGGAGAGACAACAGCAGAAGTGATCTCTCCCCTCCTCACAAGCTGAAATTCAGCTGTCTCCTTTGAAGTGATAAACTATTTACTCAGGCTTGAAGTGTTGCTTTTGTTCTTGTTATTGGGATTCTCAGCAGCGCCCTGCGCAGTTTTGCTCCAGTGTCTTCCACTTGTGGCCTGGGGGTGATGGCCCACGGACACATCTGCCACCAGAACTGATAGCAGTTTTCCCTTCCTTCATATCCCCTCTCGCTGGTTTTAGGCACCAAGTGTAGGGCAAAGAGCCTGCACAAGGCAGCATTAGCTCTTTGTGGGCAGCTGAAAGCTGTGTGTGTATCAGTAAAACTTGGCCGCTCGCTTTGCCGGCGTCGGTGCCAGCGTGTTCTTTGGTTTGCTCCATGCAGATTTGGGACCTTGTGTTTCATTTGGAATTTTGCTCGGGACTGAACCCAAGTTCGGGAGGCAACGCTGCCAAGTTTTCTCCGGTTTTGTGTCAAGAGCAACTTTGGATTAAAGCTGGCACTGAACCAGGCACGTGATCTAACTCCCATACTGTCTCGTACACTGAGGAAAGCTTGCCTCGTCTAGCCAAAATGGAGTCAGACAGAGGGTGTTATATATTCCTGGTGTAAAAGCAATGTAGCTGCCCTGGATGTTTATACCCTCCTTTCTACTCTTGTTCAGCAAACATCTCACAGAAAAACATTTGTGGAACAAACCTTCAATGTGAAGGTTGTGCATGGCTTTTTCTTTCTCTTTCCATTTCTGAAGTAGCATGTTGAAGGATGACTCTGCCCTTTTCAAGTGCATGTTTGAAGGAAATGAATGCGAGAGCAGTGGATGAAGCCCAGTGGTTGAATACCAGGTGTCTGGAGCTGCTACATCCTCATAGACTTGGGGACAGGTTCTCAAAAGATGCCTTTGATCCCCTCTTTGGAAAGCTTAAGCTGCTCTGCTGGGCACTGTGCTGTAGGCTGTCACCTGAGGGTAATATGTAAGAAGCCACTGGAAGCGTTTGATGTGTCAGCATTTCTGTTAGTACAAATTATTAACAAGAAGATTGATTTTTGGACTGAATTCCTTTTTCCCTCTCAGGGAGAGAGATGATCTCACTAAAGGCATCTCGCTCTTTATTTAGGTATTTCAGCACTATTTGTCACATACCAAGAGAGGCATCGCTGAAGAGGATTGGGGTGGCATTTTTAAACATGTCATCAGTGAAATCAGTAGTGTGAGACTCACAAACATGGGTACATGACCACTCTGTACCTGCAAACACTTTGTGCCCTGCTGTTACCTCCCCTAAATTATATATCTGTACATCAATTCATGCCAAAGCATCTGTGTGCCACCGTGCTGAACATTTGTGCCCAGAAGCTGGATCTCCAAAACTGGAGAGCCCCTTCCATGGTCTTCTGTTGAACATTGCACAGAGAGGAGACCTCGGGCATGGGCTTTATGGTCTTTATAGCATGGGCTTTATAGTGCCTGTCATAGCAGCTCATGCAAAATATCCGTGCTATTGGCACGGATTTGACAAAATCAGGACAACCGAGACAGATGTTGCAGGGTGTATTTTTGTTTTGGATGGAGATCCGACTCCCACATATAACCAGCAAGTTTTATTTTTAGCATTTGGATGCGGAGTGATAAACAGGCAAGAAAAAAAATAACAACCTCAAGCTCCATTTTCAAATGTAGAGAGATACCACGATATTTCATGGAGTTTCTGCTCTCTCTTGTCCTATCGGTGTGTGTCCCTGAGCTCCGTGCTGAAACCTTTTGCTTTTGCTCTCAGGCTGCTCCAACCACACCTGAGCGATGCTGATCAGCGGGGAGAACTGTGGTGTGTGACCTACCTGCTTCACTTAGAGCAAACCAGGTTCCCAGAGTCTTCAGAGTCCTCAGGCACAGTCCTCAGGCTATTTTTAGTCTGATTTCTCTGTTAGGATCCCAGAATTCTGTGCTTGCTTCATCTGGAGTACGACAAAAGTCTTTTGATTAATTTCAGAGGCAAAGCTCCTTGGAATAAAATTTGGATTAATAATGGAAATGCATTAAAAATTTATACGAGAAACAGGAATTTATGGCTCTCTGGGAACTTAAATTTAAATACAGTCTACCTGAAACAAACACTCAGAATGTAATAAACACAAGATTCACTTTGAATGCCTTCTTGAGCTTTCCAATCCCATCCTGCCAAAAAATATTCCTATGTGGTAGTTGGTTACCACGCTTCTCGCTCACAGCCTTTTTCTATTTTCTGGCATAAATAACCCCCCTCCCTGCAGGTTTTTCATTGGTAAGGTAGAAGCCCCTGTACCTTTCTTCTTACCATCTTCTGACCTTTTTTTTTGACCAGTTGGCCTGTGATGAGCCTTGAAGTTTGGGCCCAAACCAAACCTGCTGTTGGTGCCAAATGTTGCCAAATGCAATGGAGCAATTTTAAGAAGTTGCATGGTGCAAATCCTGAGTAGCTCCTTCCAGCTTGAATTACTTTTCCTTTACTTTCTAGATTTTTTTTTTTTCATGGAATTTTATTGTCAGTGAAAATATTTTCTGGACATCCAGTCTCACCCTCATGGGAGAGGTCTTTGAAATATTCTGAAATATTTTGGGCAAAAGGCACCAGATTATCAATGATCAACTTCTCTGAATACAGATTTCCAATGATCTTTCAATCACATGTGCTAGGTACAGTTTTAGGCCATAAATGGAGAGGTAGCTAATGAGCTGCTATGGAAAAGGAATTTCCAGCTGGAACCAGGCAACTCTGGGATTATCAATAAGTATCTTCTGGTTCAGCCCTATTTTTAAGCCAGCCTTTGGGCTCAGAGCAATGATTTAAGAGAAGCTAACCCACAAAAATTGTATATCTGTGACAATATGAAACCCTGAGGTAGTATATATTTTAAAGTTGGGTGTAAGAAGGTGAAAACAGATGATGTGATTTAATTCTGGGTATAAAAATGGCCAAATCAAGAGCTTGAGAGCATCAGAACCGGCTCAGTGACTCGGCATTGCAAAGGGGAAATTGTGTACTGGATCAATATGAATGTTGTTTTGTTTTCTTTTTTAAAAAAAATGGGGTTGTGCGGGCCAAATGCACTAATTTACCACTGGGAAGCCATAGCATTTTTAAACTTTCATAGTGCCTATGCGAGTTGAGATGGAAACTATCATTTTAATGTTAAGCAGTACCTTTTTTTGTTGCACTGCAGGATCTAGTTTCTGCATGCTTTTCCAGTAAGTGCTGGACTTAAATCAGATTTGAATCTTACATATCAATCTTGTTCCTTCTTCCAACTATCTTTCATTCCAGTTTGCTTCTTGCCTTTTACATCGCTCCTAAAATCTATTTAGTTTTTGTGCTCTGCTTAATATACTCTCCCAATATTTAATTTGTTGGAGGTTAACAGCATTCTGATTGAAACTTCCATCAGCTCAGAAATAGTATCAAAGGAGAAAATGATAGACGAGGGAAATCTAAGGTATTTTTAAATCTAAAAGGCTAATTTAGACTAAATGCAAAATGGATGTGAACAACTGCCCTAGTATTTTCACAATAGCCAACCAGACACCATCGGAAGAAAAAGTACTAATATCTTCATTTCTTTTTGTGTGACAACATTGGCAGGTACTGATATAGGAGGCAAACTAACTCATTTGAACTAAATTGGGTAGTTCAAACTGAACAAAAGACATTCAGCTGCAGTTTCATAATACATGGTACAGAGACCCTGGGATCCTGAACAGCAGTGTGTGAAATTGCCTTGGAACCGCATGTGTTTGTCTTTTTTTTTTTTTTTTTTCTTTTTCTTTTTTTTTTTTTTCTGCAAATACCACCCACTTTTGAATTTGTTTTCACTGAGATTTTTTGTCCGAGTTTCCTCTCACTTTCAGTGTGCAGGCTGGAGCGATTACATCCAAAATTTGGCAGTACAGGACTGGGAATAAGGAGTGCAGTGCCGTCTGCACTGAGCAACCACTCAAAAGTGTTCACTTGACGTGTATATATATAAAAAGTCACGTCTAAAAGCTTTGAATATTTGCCCAGAGATAAATTTGTGGGTTTGCCATTACCATGGTGGTAAGAAATTTTGTCTCCTTGAAAACCCTGGAGATTAATTCCTCTATAGATGTGATTATCATCACAGCAATGGGACTCCAAGATTTTCTATAGAAATGAGTGAGAAACCTTTGTGTACCAAGAGTGCCTTTTCTCTGATATATTTTTAGCATTGATCGTTATCTGTTAAGAACAGAAGTGAAACTTCGATGGGATATACCAACATGTTTTTATTTTCACAAGGTATTAACTTCTTCCTTTTTATTTCTTGGAGAGAAGCTGCACAGAGCAGAAAGCCAGCTGGGATTTCTGTACCTTATGAATACATTGCATATGTAGCTAAAGGTTCCTGCACTGCTCAGCTAAAATCCTCTCCGAGGACCAGTCCTTACATCACCGACTATGTTGTAGTCACTTGTCAGCTTGTCTCTGATTTTCCCCCATAATATACCCACCCCCAGCTCCACATCCTCCTCGAAATGCTCATCCTCTTGCTAAGAGCCCAGCCTGTTACTCAGTTTGGTCCCTGGATGGGCAGGCACGGTGAATGAGAGGCCTGATTCAGCCCTGTTAATTCATTAACTACTCGGGTGTGAAGAAGTTGCACAAGTACATCAAGACCCAAGCCTCCATGAAAGCCATTCGTCCCCCAGTAATTGGAAGATTCAGTCACTGTATGCAATTAGCCGATTCCATCAATAGTTATCTGAGGTCATTTAGTATCAGGAAAATTCACTATGTATGAAATTCCTGAAAGTTCAGTCCCTTTCTCATCTCAGGGTTTGATCCTAGCCTCTTTCTTAAAGAAAATTTAATTGGTTAGTACAAGTCACACTGAGGACGTTGAGCATTAATTGTCTTTGTCCATGAGCTTTTTTTGATCTGCAAAATGCCTTTGCAAGAAACATCACAAGAAGCAGACACACACACACACAAAAGGCTCGAAGAAATCAAAAGAAGAAGGAAAAAAAGAGCCCACGATGTGGTCTCTGAGATTGTCTTATGTGGCGTGATTTATTGGTCCCTCAGTTTTGTTTCCGGCCCCAGCTCAAAGACAGCAGCTTACAGAACGGCCAAGTAGGCTGGCTTGACAGAGATGCATGTTGGACCTGTAATACGGAGAAAGCTGGAAGGAGAGGTGGCAGAGAGTTTAGGGAAATAGGACAGCCTTTTCTCTCTCATTCCGTCTTTCTTTTTCTTCTTCTTTTTCTTATTTTAAAGGTGTGAATGCGTAACATCAAGTATTTGCTAAACTGCTCACTTTCCATAGGTCCTTTGAGTGACAAAGGTTAGATCTGGTTGTCCTCATTATTTTTCCTGCGCTGCTGACTACTTATACAGAAGTTTAACTTTATGTCATTGATTTATTTTAATGACCAATGGACCATAAATCAGCAGCAAGATAAACAACTTCCAGTAGTATCTCCATGAATTGGTATTTATCTTTACAGTGGATGTGAAACAAGATGAATTACAGAAACGCCACCTACACTTGCAACACCTACAAGTTTCCCAACTGTTTTTATGCCCGTGCTATCTGAAAGTGGATTTGGCATTACAAATGTGCCTTCAAAATATTGATAACAATAGAAAGGCATCCCACTGAATTGCTGCAAAGTTGTGACTGTGGGAGTTAGTGCATAATTATCTCTCATGTGTACTATAGGTGATATTTATCTCCCTTAACTTGAGTAGCCTCGAAGTCCTCTCTCCACCGTCAGCAAGGATGAGTAGTCCCAGTACAATTCTTCCTGCCCTCCTTGACCTGCCCAAGACAGGAGGAACATGCTCACCTTTGGAGGTTTATTTTTCTCCACCAGCTCAGAGAGGATCTTGCTTTGACATGGCTGCGATTTAAGGAGGTGAATTCTTACTGATGGGAATTGCTGTGTTAATGCTGTGTAATGCCTCATGTGTAGGGGACACTGTAACAGTACTTGTTCTGTGGGGCAGGTATGAGGAAGAAGTATATTGTACCCCATTGAAGAACTCTTCCGTGTAGAAATGCAGATACAGATTCAACAGAAATTAAGGATCATTGACTCTTTTTGTCACAGGCCATTAACTGTCATTCAACTACACCGTTAACAGCCCGGAGACACTGGGGATGTATGTTTCAGTCTTCTAAAAATTCAGTTGTGGGTTTCAGATGGGAAAAGAAGCGAGAAAAATCCTAGTGCCCGTGGCCCATGTTAAATCACTGTGTGCGTGTAGTTCCATCAGAAGACCCTGTAGGTGCTCCATGTCCTGCTTTCCAGAGAAAGCTGATAAATCCCAATGGATGGGTCATTCAGTCTCTGCTTCAGCATTGCTGTATTTTAAAAATAGCGATAGCTGTCTCACACGGTGCCCTCCTGCCCTCTTCCTCGTGTTTGCTGTTAAAATGCAGAACTTGTTGTTGCCTTCCAAGCTGTGACGCCCCTTCGAGGAGAATCTGCGGTTGTTCTGGTCTCCCCCGTCCTTCTTGGTATTCCTAGCATGCCTTGTATGGGATGAATAAGTCAGGGAGGCAATTCAACTGGAGTTGTTTGAAGCAACGGATGATTATGATTTTCCACAGCGAATGTAAGTCTTGGCATTGTCAGACAATAACTCATCCTGGGTTCTTCTGATAAATTGGCTTGATCATGGCTGATGAGCACTGTATAGCCACAGTGGCTGTGGCAGCGAATCTTTCAGAATCATTGCAAATGTGTTCAGCTCTGAATAAAGCGACAGAGGCATTTTTTTCAGGGAAACCTTTGTGACTGATGCCACAGACTGGTTTGGCATGACTAAAAATCCACTCTGTCCATTTTCATTCAATATCTGCTATTCAGCCTCACAATGTCCCTTTAATGAAACCATTTAGGAAAATGATTCTATTTTGTGGTAATACTGGCAGGCCGGGGAAGTTCATGCTTGTTAAGCAAACTGGCTCATACACTGACCAAATCACTGCTGCAATACTCGCTTTGAGAAGGCATTTACCGCTAAGTGTTTGTTAGCACTGAGAGAGCCCAAGCTGTTTCTAAACCTTTGCAAATCTAATACAGAGAAGTCTTATCCTGGAATATCTTTTTAGCAGGTGAACTCAGGAGCTATTAGGAGGCCAGGGTATTGTTACCAGAGAGGAGAAAATAAAATACATGCTGAAAAGAGAACATAAGATTAAAGATAATAGTTCTGCTGTAGGGGCCCCTTTAGGCAATCAGGAGAAATAGAATAAGGTTTGTAATATTCCTCTCTTTCTCTCATAGCCTAGAGAAGTCTTCGTGTGCAAAATATTTTTAATCTCATTTTCTATTTCAAGACTCTGTTTCACGAAGTCATTTTTATACATCCCAGCATAAACACTGCAGCAGATTTAAGAGGGATTTTGTGTCTGTCAAAATTAAGTGCATCAGTCTGTGTGCGAGGCTGGGAAATGTTAGGAGGCAATCACAGTGAAAAACAAACATACAAAAAAGGCAAACATCAAGTATGGAATAGTTTTATATTTCAGATAAGTGACTTTATTCCCAAGGCTGACTAATGACGGAGGAAAGAGAGGTTATTCAGTGGTTATCACAGCCGATGGATGATTGGGGCTTTGGGGTTCTTTTGCTTTGCTGACTCATTTTCTGGCCTTTAATGAGTCAAACTCTGTGTCATTCTAGCCTGTAAAAATGGGTGTAATAAGGATGTGTGTCCCAGAAGCATTCTGAGTCTTAATTGACGTTGGTAAAATATTCTGATATATTTGTTTGAGGATGCTAAAATGAAAATAGTATTGCTAGCAGTGGCACCAAGTCTTTTCATGTGAACATTTCTGCACAGAACCATATTCCTGTGGACCTTGATCTTTTGGATTTTCTTGTTTTCCCTTAGTTTTTATGCTTCACGAGTTGTACCAAAAAGTTGAATGTTTCCACCAGTGCATTCAGCAGTGACATTCAGTGGCACGTGAATCTAACGCTGGGTTCTCTCTATTTCTCTTCCTTCTCCAGCAAGGACACTTTTGTATTGAAATTTAAGGTTTATCCAGATTGAGCTTTCTTCCTGACAGTTGTCATAGCTGGGCTCTTGGATGTGCTGCCAGGTCTTTGGGAGTGTAGGTGTGCTGTGTCCCTCTCCCATGAAAGTCCTGGACAAAATTCCATTGATTTTCAGTAGGGCAGGATCAGATTCAATATTAAGAAAACTCTATTTCCTGCTAATGATCTATTTTGGTCTCTAGACAATTTGCAGTGTTGCCTTTAAAGCAGATGTCTAAATCTGATGGTCTGCTTGTTTTGTTCTCTCTAAATAACCTGGAAAAAATTACATTTATTAAGTTCAGCCCTGCAGATGCTTATCAACGCTGTTGCTGCTCATTCAAAGGTGACCCTTTTATGAATAAGGATTATTTCTAAGAATAGAGGCTGGCAGGATCAAGCCCTAAAATTCTCCCAGCCATTTGTATTTCAGACCAAATTTCGTGTCAGTCGGCTGACTGCATTTGCTTTGACTGCAGCGAAGCCTGGTAAATAGAAAGCAGACAAATGAATTAATAGTGAACTCAACTAAAACAGGAAAGGTTGAAGGGATGTTTAAAAAGAAAAAAAAAGTCTTAGGCAAGTAGAGAACATGATTTGAATGAGAGACTGAATGAGAGACTGTAGCTGTTGTGTTGGAGGGCACTTGGATTACGTGGTCAGGAATGCAGCAACACCAGCCCTGTTCTGCGCAGTAGTCCATAAATTGTATTAAGCACACTATAAACAAGATCTACAAATGATTTCCAAAAACGGATTAGGTAATGCAAATTAAGAGAAGTACTAATGACGAGGCAAAGAAATTGTGAGGCAGAGGCGTGGTGATGGTACGGATTACAGGAAAGAGTCTTTGCAGTGAGGCTGAAGTGCTGAGCTTCTCTTGCAGCATCCTTGATGAGATTTTAAGAGGTTCAGAGCTGGGCAAACACAAATCATAGGAGAAAAATTGGCAGAGCTGCAGGGCCACATTCAGACTGTTTTTCTACCGAAACCTATCTTTAGCATCTGAATTTGAGAAAGTGATCAGTGATTCAGGCCACCTACAATCCAGCGCTGCCAGACCCGGCTGTCTGCACCGTCAGTGGAGGAGAGCAGCCGTGATACCTAAATTAGCTGCTGGGAGCAGATTATTCTGAATACACCCCTGAATTTAGGTGTGGAAATAAGTTTTTGTAATGTTTAGCTAAAGATAGCTGTTGAAGCAACTGGGGACCCAATAGGACAAAAGTGTCTGTATCACTTGGCTCTGATTTCCTGATTTTATAACTATGGAGGAATACTGAAATTCTGGTTTATTTTAAGGTAAAACTTACGGGAGTAGGAGGAGAAAATAACATTGGTTTCTCCAGTGTCCCTTTAGGTTTTGAAAGTAGTGCAGAATGGGAAAATTTTAGGTATTCAGTGAGGAACTTTAAAATGGAAGAAGTGCAATGAATGAACAGGGCAGCACCGCAACCTTTAGCAAAAAAATAATAATTAAAAAATGTAATTCCAAATAGGATCATGGGTAGCTGATTCGGTGGTTACAGCAAATATATTTATGAGCAGCCATGTGTTTGCTATTGCTATTTGTCTTTTTAATACAATTGCTCATTATCAAGGTGCTTTTGCGTTGTTTTGCTTTTTGTAGCCCTATTTTGGTTTTCACTCATTGGCACATTGTAAACTTTTAACACTAATAATAATTACAGACAGATTTTACTTGTCCCATGTGGGTCCATTATGCTTACTTTTCCTTGCTGTTTTTTTTTTTTTTTTTTCCTGATTTATCTGGTATGTTGTGCTTAGAGTTGTGTACAATAATGCCTAATGAGTTTCATGGCTTAAAAAAAAACAACTCATGCAAATGAGAGGAGGAGACAGGGAATAGAGAAAAGGGGGAAAATGAGGATACTTCAGAAGTGTAGGAAAATATAAGAAAATTGTAGAAGAAAGCTTATATTACACAATCCTCTTACCTACCTCTGACAAAGATAGTATTAGCCTCCTCATTTAAAAATAATAAGAAAAAAATGGAAGTCAGTGGGTGGCTTTTCTAATGGCTCAGTGGGTTTTGTCTGACTAATACTCTGTCTTCAAGAATGTGAGCAAAGTACTGGTGCTGTCTGTCAGGGAGGACCTGATATGTGCCCAGGAATTAGGCATGGTTTGGGTGGCATTCGCTTAGCCTGATCTTCGGGGGCTACATCTGAGCCCTGGGCTTGTGCTAAACACAGAGAAAACCATCTCTTTTTACTATTTTTTTCCTTGAGGTCAAGAAAATGAATACTGCCCATCTCTCAATCTCATGATGCTTCAGACAGATGCAAAAGTTCTGCCCTTTGTTTATGATGTAACATAACAAGACTTCTTCTGGCTCCTGCGCTGTAAGTGGAAGGAGTGGGGTGGATCAGAAAGCCCCGGCCACGCTCGGCTCTGGGTGAGGGATTTTAGGCAGTAGAGAATCTCAGGCACATGGTGTGTATCCAAGCCTTGATCATTGCTAGGAAATTGTGCTGAACTTCTTTTGAAACAAGGAAATATATGAACAGCACTCACAGTGCTGCTGCTCTCCCTTTCCAGGCAGAAAGAAAAAAACAGCAATCATGTCAAGCAGCAAAACCAAGGAAGATCAAAAGAGTAAATGGTCAAAAGCTCAAATGAAGTTTTTTTGTTTGTTTGTTTGTTTTGTTTTGTTTGTTTGTTTGTTTGTTTGTTTGTTTCTCATTTTGAGTTGAAAGAGATTGCTGTCAAGAAACCCTAAGGATTTCAGGTGTTTGTTTTACATGAAAGGTCTGGGGAGTTTTTGGTGAAGGGTGGTAGTAAATAAAATAAAATGCATTTTATGATAGATGGAGCAAGAGCTCAGAAGACTCACCAGAGTCCTGTTTGCCTTCTTTTTCTTACCCACTGGGGCAGCATCTCTGCCTGGGAGTGTAAAATGGACATCTGAACTCCTCCAGGCAAGCCAAAACCATCTTTTTCTAGGCACTGGGTGTAACAGATGGTACTTCAGGGTGTAGGTGCACATTGTGTGAGCTGGGAAGTGTGGAAAAGAATAAATATGTGAGGTATTAAGAAAGACTTTCAGATTCTCTTGTTAACTTCCCAACATGGGCAGCTGAACTCACTGGCCAAAAATGCTGGTATTTGTGATGCTCGGTAACGTCTGTCCCTCGGCACGTTTATATGGTAACTTGGGTTTCAGAGTTGGCGTCTTGGAGAGCCTGACATCGTAACTCGCTTTCTCAACTCACTCAATGCATTAGGAGAAATACCACTCAGAGGTCATAACACGCTGTTCCATCTGCTCTGTCCTGGCCTATATCCTCAGCTGGATTTGCAAATCAGGTCACGGACAGAAACATTACGTGGGAGCCAGAGTGCAGGAATTACAGTACCAGGGCAGAGCACTTGTCTGCCTCGTCTGGGATGACGGCTGGCGGAGTTGGCACCGTGTGCCTCGGGAAAAGGAGCATGCTGGAAAATCAGCCCTTACATGTGTTGTTGGGAAGATGGATGGTGGTTTTGTGCCTTCCTATCTCTGGGTTAAGGACGTCCTGAAAAGGACAGGAATTCCTGCGTGAACGGGGCTGTGATGATCTTCCCTGGGGCATAACTTTGTGAGAGCAAAACCAAAAATACTTCTTACTCTTTTTACTCTGTTTTCCCATTTTTAAAAAAGTGTGTGATCACTCCTCCGTGGAAAGAGAGAAAGAGAGAGTGTGTTTGCATCACTGACTTTGTGTCTGTCTTCTCCCTGCATTTCTCTCAACTCTTTTGAATTTACTCACCATTTTCTTACGCAATTTGATAAAGCGGTAGAGAGCTTTGTGAATTCCTGTGAATTTGTTGAATTGTGGCAAAGAGGAAGGATCACAGAATCATAGAATATCCTGAGTTGGAAGGGATCCACAAGGATCATTGAGTCTAACTCCTGGGTCCCCAAAGGACCACTAAAAAAATCAGACCATGTGTCTGAGAGCAATATACAAATGCTTCTTGAATTTTTTAAAGATACTTTAAATTGGAATTAATGAAAAGATGGAGGGATGAGAATTAGATGTTTCTACACTTCCTACAGAAATGTATAAATGCAGCCCTGCAATGTATTGATCTCTACTTCTTCCTATAGTCTTTGAAGAATAACAGCTATTGCTGCAAGAACACTTCTGAGTGCTTTCTCTGTAAACGAATGATAAAGTATCTTACGTTATGTCAGCATTAAAGAACTGAAATCAATTGTCTATCTGCCAGCATTATGCATTTCATGATAAGTTCAGTTACTCTTCTCTCTAGTGAGGTTTTAAATCAGTACCTCATTTACAGCATTCATGTAATACCTCACTGGTCTATTATAGTGCTCTCTTAATTTTTTCTAGTTTGCATTTCAGACCTGTGTTTTAAATAATTTCAAAATTACAAACATTATTTTGCTATTTCCCCCCTTGCCTTTCAAAAAATCCCTAAAATATTTCCATTTTATTTTTCCATAAAGAATTGTAATGGCTGTCAGTAACACAAGAAAACCAAGGCATCAAGAAAACAGGATAATGTGAAAGGAATTCAGAGATTTGCAGTATTTACCAGTAAATGTCAATGTACATCATTGTGGCCAGTGAGAGGCTAGGATTTAGCATCTCATTGTATCGAGGATTTAGTATCTCACTGCAACCCTTAGGTTCCACTTGATAGCTTGTGTATTTTTTATCCATAAAGTTTTGTTCTGTGTTCAAAAAAAGATGCTGTGAACACAAGCTGACATGGTTCACAGCATTCATCAGGCCTGTAGTAAATTGGCAAAGTGAGAGCAGCTAACGGAGGCAGCCAACACACTGGTGGTTTCTGTGCTTTGCTTGGAGATCTTGGCACTTCTGGGGCTGGTGGAGGACTCCTGGGAACTCCTTGAAGAAGGCCAGGGTGCCAGCTGTGGCTGGGAGAAGACAGCTTCAGGAGTCCCCAGCAAGCTCTAGCAGGCCACCATTGGAAGCAACATGGTGGTGGGTGTCTGCTGCAAACAGCCAGGTGGTGAAGAAGTGAGGCCTCCTTCAGACAGCTGAAAGGAACCAGCATGGAGAAGAGACATGTCCCCTGAGCAAAGGCTGAGAGACCTGGGTCTGTTCAGCCTTGAGAAGAGAAGACTGAGAGGGGATCTCATCAATGTTTACAAATACCTTAAGTGTGGGAGACAGAGGGATTTGGCCAACCTCTTTTCAGTGGTTTGTGGGTCCAGGACAAGGGGCAATGGCCACAAAATGGAGCACAGGAAGTTCCGCACCAACATGAGGAAGAACTTCACGGTGAGGGTGACGGAGCACTGGAACAGGCTGCCTAGCGAGGTTGTGGAGTCTCCTTCTCTGGAGATATTCAAGGCCCGTTTTGACGCCTACCTGGGCAGCCTTCTCTAAGGAACCTGCTTTGGCAGGGGGGTTGGACCCGATGATCTCTTGAGGTCCCTTCCAACCCCTACAATTCTGTGATTCTGTGATCTCAAGTGGACTTTATCCATGTGTGTAAATATCCAAGGGGAAGATATGAAGATAGAACTCACTTCTCAGTAGTATCCAGCTAAGAGGCAATGGGCACAAACTGAAATATAGGAAATGCCATTTAAATATAAGAAAGCTTTTATTATTATTATTTTTTCTTTTCTGTGAAGGTGTCTGAAGGCTGAAACAGCTTGCCCAGGGAGGGTGAGCATCTCTACCCCTGAAGGTATTCACACCGAGCTGGATGTGTCCCCAAGCCCCCTGCATTGAGCAGGGGTTGTAGCAGGTGATCCTCAGAGGCCCTTGCCAGCCTTGGCAATTCTGCAGCCCGAAGAAACCACCGTCATTCTTCTCCTTTACGTCAAAGCAGCCCGCAGCAGTGAGAATAAGGTCCCTGATTTCCAGGGATGTGCTTGGAGTTTGCTGAAAAAGACAACAAGTGGGAATGGTTGGCAGCACAGCTTCCTCAGGGCATATTTGCTTAGAGCAATGCAAATTTTCATGAGTGAAATAATTCACCTTGAATTGCTTAATTATTGGCAATAAAAGAAACCACAAGGCTGACCTGCAAATTACAGGGCTAAAAAACTAAGTGCAGGTTTAGACTTCAGCAAAGCTTTGTTGGAACTCTGTAGGTATTCCGAGTGTATGTTTAAGAATGTCAGATGAATAAATAACAGCTACTTGAGCCATCTACTCTCTTTAACTGCAATTAGTGGTACACTACAATCTGCTTTCTGAAAGAACTGGAAATTTTCCAGAGAAGAAACAGGCCACGGGATTTTGGTACGGTTGGTAGAGATGAAGTTATGTGATGTCCTTGCAGGCTGGAGGAAGGAAAGCCAGAAGGGAATGACCAGGCAAATGCTGAATGGTAAACGTTGGGATTTCGGCTCAAGCTGGACAAGGGAAAAGATTTCTCAGGCTCACAGTCAAAGAATAGCTGGTGTTACTCATAATGCAACACTGTGAAGAGATCTTGAACATCTCTTCTGAAAAGAGCAGCATAAAATGAATAACAAATTGGGGTCTTTCAATAGCAAATGATATTCAATATACATCATTTGCTAAGTGCTCGATTTCAGTAATTCATACATTGTGAGTGATTAAATATCGCTAACGACAGGTAGATTTAGCACAGAGACCACTCAAATAAAGTAGGAAAAGAAGCTGTCTGGGTAGAGCAGAAAAGGTAACAAAGGGAAAGTCAGCATGTTGCACGCTAAACTTGGTTAATTGAGGGGAGGCATGTTTTGGACTGAAGGCAGCCCTGGAAACAGAGCCTCTTTAGATCCAGAAATTCATCCAACCTACCTGCAGTCAGTCAGAAGCATGTTGCCTGATAGATTAGGTGGCCCAAAGACTCGGCCAGAGCAGCTGTAGTAGAAAAAGTGTTTGCCAAGCACTTTAGAGCTGCTCTACAGATAAATAAGGTCAGTTCCCCGCTGCTGTGCCAAAGGAGGAGGTCCATTCCCACATTCTGCCTTGGGGCTCCGGATCACCAGCAGCAGAGAAGTGATATGGAATTGTGTACTGCAGCCCTGGTGGGTGCTGTTAGCATTTGGCTAGCACTGCCCAGCACGCCGGGTCTGTGCCCTCCTCCTGCAGTTTGTGTAGTGCAAATTGCTGCTATGTAAATCACGACTCATCCCTACAGAGTTTCTCCTACCTCTTGTTTCTCCAGCATGCAAGATCTAGCTGCTGTTGAGGTAAAGATGGGCAAGGTCTCCTTCCTTGCTTATTTTTCATTCTTCCATTACTGGCAGAGGTGCATCACTTACTTTTTCTCTCTGCTCTCCTTACCTGCATCTTCGACCTACATTTGCAAGGTAATTTCAGGGTCTTGAACCTTCTCTGCTCCTTCTCTTCACCTTGGTGCCAAGATTTAATCTCCTTCTCTTTTTCTTTTTGTCAACCTCATTTCATGAAGTCTACTTTCTGCAGGGATGCATTTCCTTCCCTCCACTTCGTTGTTTCCTAGAAAATCCATTCATATTTATTACTGTGTTGCTTTGAAAGTTAGTCGTAAAAATAGATACACTATGAAACTGCAGCTATTTGCAGGCACATAGCAAATAATATCCTAAACCTATGTCAAACACCTCTACTACAATTCACCCTTCCCTATTGAAGGGGAGAGGAGAATTGTTTGTGTAACTAATGCCAGCGCGGGCGAAAGCAAGCGACTTCAAAGGAGTGATGAGTCTGTTGGTTGCTGTGAACAAAATGAAAACAAACACGGAAAGGTGACATTTGCCTGCAGAAAACCAAATAAAATTGCTGTGCCTGGCTGCAAGTGAACAGATTCTTTTGCTTTTGTGAAATTTGGAAACAGTTTTTTCTTACATTTTGTGGAAATGAATTCATTTCTAGAGACTGCATTGCTGTGAGCAGGGCTGAGGAGTTCAAGGTCCTGTTCCCACTTCTGGCATGTAGTATAACTGTGAGCAAGATGTTTCACCTCCCTGTGCCTGGTTCTCACTATTAAATAGGGCTAATGACGCTCAATGTCTTTGTAAAGTGGTTTCAGTCTGACTGGGGAGAGCCAGGCTATGAAAGGTATGTAGCATTGCTGTATTACACAGGAAAATATCTTGAAGGCTTCTTTTAAAATTTAGGGGAGGACATGTCTGTAAATCCAAGATCAGTGTGAATCATTATGCTTGTAATATTAGGACTAGGAATCCAAATAGAGTTCGGTGGCCAATGTATGTTTGTGTGCTTTATGTTGCTGGTTGTTCATATGCATAAGAGGATATTTCTTCTATTACTTAACATCCTTCTTTCTCTGCTTAGAGCTTTTTGAATTGCCGAGAATAGAAATGAGTACATAAATGGATGTATTTCTAAACCACCTTCCCTTTCGTACAGAATTTCAAATGAGGAGGATATTTCTGCTATGCTGTAAAACGCAGAGTTGCAGTGGCTTTGAGAGGCTTCACTGCCGTGAGCTTTTCAGTTAGTTTAAGGAATATGGCTCTGTTACTGGGACACTACAGCATCAGCCAAAAATAATGAAACACACTCCCTTTATTTCTCCAAGGCATTGTATTTGTATTACAGTACAGAGTGATGCGATCTGATTACTTCAAAGGCAGTCTAGCTGCGAGCTCCTTGTGTTCATAACCATTTGGTCATCACACGTTGGTCTCTCTGCAGGTCTTGTAAAGATGTTGCCATCAGAGCTTTTATCCCTGGGTTAACTATTTTAGGGAATTCATTCAGAACAGTTCTGCTGCAGCGACAGCATTGACTATTTCCCTTTTTTGCCTTACTGTTTGCTTTCTGAGCTAACTGTATTTTGAGAGAAATTCTGTATGTTCCTAAACAAAAGGCTTGGTCATGGTGAATATATGCAGGAAGAATCAGATCTGCAAGCAAGAAAGACTTCTCACCGTGACTTCTTTATTTTGAGAGGGTCCTTGGGGAGATAAATGGTAGGTAGACATAAAATGCTTCTCACTACCTTGGCTTTCTGGAGGGGCTGTAGGTCAGCCTGACTAAGCCTGGAAGGATTGAAAAAGGAAGGATCTAGTGGTAAGGAAAAATATTTCAGGTGATTTTGCTGAAAGGGCCTGTGTGACTCTCGGTACTGACATCAGCTCTCAATCGTTGCTTAAGGTATCAGTTCATATTCAGTGCAGATATGCTATGTGCTGTTCTGAATAATGATTGAAAACTTGAGTCTTGGTTATCCACCTGACGTCTACACCCTCTTTGGTTTCCATTTTAGCAGAGAGGATAAGACTTCAGTATACACAAATGCACCCTTCTGAGAGTTAACGTGAGCTGCAAATCCAAATTCATGTCCATGAAAATAGGGCTAATAGTCATCCCATTCCTCCTTGTGATGCAGACAATAGTCGTTAAGGGATTCAAATCAAAAACTCATCTATAATTTGAAAAAGTGCCTTGGGATGTGTTTTCATCTTCAAATTGAGTCTGCTTAATCAGAGAAGTCCTTTACACGATTGTCCAAGGCATGAGTTGTGGGTCTAGGATAGGGGCTTGCAGTCCCACATTGGGATGATTCTTTGCTAGGGCATGCAGTAATGTTTATTGGTTTGTTTGTTTGTTTGTTGTTTTAAACCTTTATGTTTACACAGTAATCAATGAAAAATAAAAAACATACACATATAAAAAAACATATATAAAAAAAAAAAAGTACTTTAAATGGCTCTTCTGAAGAAGTGAGGCTTGGTGTTTTCCCAATCACCTTCTCTCTTCAACAGGTAAAATAAAAGTTAAAATTCTTAACATGAAGTGTGTGATGGATCACTATTATTGGTCAAATAGGGGACAGTTTAGGAAAAAGAGAGGTTAGGAGATTTGTAGTCTAGTCATGCTAATTGCTTTCAGTCATATTATAAATCTGTCTGGAAGCAAGGAAGTCGCAGAGCTGCTTCTTACTTTGGGTTGCATCTGTCAGAGATGAGATAAAGTAGCTGGAAAGTGTACACGTGTCCTTTGTCAAGCAGGAAAGTGTCAGTGTCTCTTCTTGTCATGGGCTGGACAGCCCTCGTGACCTTGTTGCTGGAGTTCTTCAGGCAAATGCAATTTTTTCAGCTTAAGTAGATGCAGTTGTCAAAAGATGATCGCAACTTGCATGTTGAGGTTTCAAAATTAGGAAAAGGGGGATTGAAAAATGCATCCCTACCTTGTTCATGGAAGTAACAGCCTTGAATGTAATGCTACTAGACAGTGGGTTAGGAATGACACAGCTTCTCCTGGTTGTTAGTAAAACAGGGATCTGTTAGGACAGAAGGGTTTGGGTGGGCGTGCAGCCATCAGGACAAAGGTCTGGGACAAGAAGATGCGCTAACACAGTTACTTAAAGCCTGTTTTGGCTCTTATCCCTCCAATTAAGGGATGTGAAGCCATCTCCACGGCTTTCCATAACCATACCGTTCCTTGGTGTTTAACTCTTTTAATTGGAGGATTATCGCTTGCCTTTGGGGGTAGCTGACAGAGTCCTGAGCACAGTATTTAGAGAAGAAACCCTCTGTACCTTGGAATGCTGGAAATGGTACTGCTCAGTAAAGGGAACACAGAAGGGATGTGAATAAAAAGTCTTGACTACGAATACGCAGGCATTATTTTGCAAAGCTTATAATTTGCATGAATTTGGGTTGAGCAGCAAAAGTATCATGCTTAACATGCAGGGAACTGCACCTCCCCAGCCAAATTACAGACCCTAGCTATATATAATGTCTGAAAATGCTGGAGCTGTTCAGGAAAAAAAAAGAAAAAAAGAAAAAAAAAAGAAAAAAAAAAGCAGTGCAAATTCTAAGCTGATATTAGAAACTTTTGAGTCATACTAGAAGCTACGCTAAAAAAAAACCTGCTGTAATTGTGCCCGAACTAATTCATCTCAGTGGTGAAAGACAGAACTGGCATCTTTGGTCAATATTTATCCAGGAATATTGAAAAGAAAGCTCTCGGCTGTCACTCAGACCACTGTATTATCAGAAGAAATCTGTGGCAGCATTCAGAAAGCAAAAATTAACCAAAATATCATTCTCCTTTTGGAGAAAAGCAATTTAGCATTTAATAAAAAAAGTAACTTGACTCAAGGGGGGTGAACCCACAGCCTATCAAGCCTGCCATATCATTTTAAAATTTATAACTCTCATGATTAGAAAATGTCAAGATAATCAAAATACAGGGGAAATTACAGCTGCAATTGTAAATGAATGCTCTGAAAGCACTCAGACTGTGCGGTGCTATAATATCCACACCGCGATCCCAACTTTTAAAACACTTTTGTCACACAGTTTTTTTGCTTATGCAGTGCTTGAAGATAGCGAAGGCTCGGGCATGATTTCAATGTTGATCTTAAGAGCGAGTTATTAAATCCCTTACATGTGATACACCGCTCAGATAACGAACCTGCGCCGCAGAGAAAGTGTCAAAAAGTTTAACTTCTTTTGTGCTCCAACCCTCCCTGTAAATCAGTGTGGGTAATGAAAACCGGACCACGTATTCACACCTCTTTGTGAAATAAATGTAACGATGCGTCGTAGTCCCTCGGCACCACATCTCCCAGGTTCTTTGGGGACATTGTGAATGTGAATTAGGACTCGCGCCTCTGCGCCCATCTCCGTCGTGGTTTGGTGAAGGCGCTGCCATGTCTCCATCACTCTGCAGCCGCCTTCTGATGGCTCACCCCATCGGCAAACTGAGGCAGGGAGGTTAAATCCTTAAAATTAAACGATGAAGTTCTGGCAGCACATCGGTGGGTGAGGTGGGGGCTGCAATTAAGGGAGCTTCGTTTCCCACTTCCCTGGTGTCATCACCAGGCTTACTTCCTATGGGCATTCAGGAGGATTTGCGGTGATTTAAATCGGTCGCCGTGTTGGAAGGGATTTAATTCGTGGCATTAGTAGGTGCAGGGTTGTTAATACGTTGTCGCTTGGTATCTCTGGAGGGCAAATGTGTGACAGCAGGGCAGCCACGAGGCGTCCCGTGGCACCCATTAGGGGCTCTTTCCCCATAATAAACTATAACAGACGAGCAGAAGCTGTGCTTTGTTATGGTGGGGCTATGGCTCATTTATGACAGGATGACTAAACCCCTTCGGTTGGTCCTTTGCTTGCAATGTGCTACTTTTGCCTCATTTTCCAGTCAAGAGAATTGTACCTTCCTCTCCTGGAAGCAGCCTTTCTCTCCCCTCTTGCCAAAGGCTGTTTTATTAACTCCCGGCTGACTTCTGTTTCCTGTCATTTTCTGCTGCTTTTCCATCTGAAGGAAGACAGTGGTCACGTCATAATTATTTTCTTTAGTAATTGCCACAAAGATGCTGAGTGGTTCCTAATTAGATCAGGCAGCGCTAACGGTGAAAACCTCAGAGATGCTGTCCGAGGACATGAGTTTCCTTCAGATCTGGGTAATTGAGTTGTACAGCCCGTGCTGGTGCAGCCCGAGCACACCAGAGGGCTGGGAATAGTGTTATTTAAAGAGAAAGAGGAAAAAAGAGCTTCCTCGGGGAAGTAAAATGCTGGGATTTTTCCCCCCTTTCTTTAAAAACGCCTTATCGTGGAAATGTAGACAGTTATATTTCATCACATTTACATTTTGTGTATAGCAAACTGGGGCTAAAATACTTTGGAGGGGATCTGCTAAAAAAAAAAAAGACTTGGGTTGTTGAGCCTGATAGATAAAACTCGAAAAGCTGTTTTTCAAATGCACTGTTATTTTGATGCTAAATAATTTTGCAAAATGTTCTAAATAGTGCCTTATTTTGCTGTTAGAGAGCTGTAAGGTAGTTGATCATTGCACTGTAGATGAGATGTTAATTTGGAGGACTTCATGAGCAATACAGAAATGCAGGATATGTTCAGTGTGCTGCTTTCTTTCTTATTCATCAGTCAAAATGAACAAAAAGGTGGTCAGCATTTGGGAGGACCTGCAGAGAGGATATGCCACTGGCAGGATTAAAATTCTGTAAAATTCAATTTTGTTTAACAGAGAGGAACAGGGCATTCATCCCACGCTGGAAATGGGATGGTTTATACAGAGATAAGCCCATGGGGCTTTGAGGGGATGGGATTTGGTCCTCCCTGTGACCACTGCTGTAGGTTTCCCCGGCCATTTCAGCACACGAGCTGCTGGGACAGGATTGTACCATTGACTGGACCAGCATCACCACAAAGCCGAGTGGGAGGCAAGGTGAAGCTTTCTCTGCCCAGCTCCAGGTTGATGTAGACAGACCTCCTACCACCCCTCAGCTCCGGGTTTCCCTTGAAAATTGTGCTTTTAATATTAGGTTCTGGAAAATAATTGCAGTGGATCAGCATTCTGGATTCGTGTCTCATATGTAAAACCTGCAGAGACACTGTGCCCAGGCATTTTAGGGGGAAAAGGGCACCTTTATGCCTGCAGCACGATGCTTCTTCAAGCTTTCCCTGTTGTGAGCTGGCCAGAGCAGCTTAGCTTGTGACTCTGATGGAGCTTTCAACACCTCTGGGCTAAAATAAATTTACTGCATAGAAAAGAGGGTTAAAAATCAACAGAATCACTTAAACCAGGAGCGTGAAGTATGCTGTGGGGTTTGTTTGTTGGCAGGTAAAATGCTGGAGGAAAGGTTAGGCAGGAAGAGAATTCAGTTTTACATTAATAGCTGTGTTTAATACCAGTTACGCCAGATTATATTTTTCTGCTTTGATGATAAAAAGACAAAAACAAAACAGAAAGCCTCAAACAACAAAAAGCAACAGCAAAGAATGGCCTTCTGAGTCTGGAGTGATGGCTAGATACCTTTGCTCATTGTGGATACTAAAACCCTCTTTTGATGAGCTACTTAGTGGAAGTGCTTGCATGTAACATCAGAAAATGACTGTCAGACAGTCAGAGCAGGGCCAGTTATTCTGCGAAAGAGGAAGAAAATGTAACCATCTCCTGGAAATAGAGGCAAAAAGATAGTAGAAAGGCACGGACCATCTGCTTCTCTCCTATCAGTATCCGTGATCTAATGTTTAATGATAGAAAATGCTACTGAAGGAGACAGAAGCAAAGGAACCTTTGCTTTATCCGGTAGGTAACAGAAAATGTTGCTGTCATTTCCAGGGCTTAGTGGATTCATTATGTTTACCAAAATTTCAGCCTGATGCTGCGGATACAATACAATAAAGGAGGAAAGCTGTTGCACGCTATGCGAGGAAGAGACACGTATCAGCAGCACCATTCTGCTTTGGTCTGTTGGCAATGTGATTCAGTCATCCCAAGAAAGATTAGGAACAAATTCAAGAAACATGCTGCATCTCACAGGCAGAAGCCACAGTGATATATAGGATGGCAGAATTTCTGTGTATTAGCAGGGCTTTTTTTATTATTATTTTCTCCAGATAGAAGTCACATAAATAATTCAAGAATACAGAACCTGGTTCAACCTGGCCGTCCAGCAGAAGAGAAGATAAATATTTGCAAAGTTCTAAAATATATTGTTATAAAACAGACTCGGGGCTGGATTCTTCCCAATGTTTTGTGCTCTCTTTGCCATTCCCAACTGTTTTTGCCAATTAGATTCTCCCCAGTGGCTGTAATATCATACGCATGTTTGAGGCTTTTAAGTTCTCACCTTGATATGAAGATAGCAATCACTTAACTAGGAGTGACAAAAAAAAAACCCTCAGCTTTAGGATGTGTCCCTGCAGTGTGTGGCAACATTGAATACAGCTTTATAAACACAGCCCATGACTCAGGATGCTGTTTGCAAAACTGAAATCAAAAGAGTTGAAATTGCCATCAAAATCATGCCAGTCGGACCTGTTTTAAGGGTTTGTTGCAAAAATAATTGTCCCACATTAAAATTCAGAAAGCAGAGCCGATCCCTTTGTGTTTCCAATGATCGGTGAGCATCTGAACCCATGTTTGGGACATGCTCTTCCAGCTATGGTCTGTCAGATCTATCTTGAAATACAGAACTTTTTCTTTTTTAAATTTATTTTATTTTTTATTTTTAAAATAGGTATTCTGGACACTCTAGGCTTTTAACATCATGAATAAAAGGATTTTTCTTTATTCAGAATCCATCATATCTCTTTCATTGCAGTCTCTGAGCAGAGGCTGTCGTAATTGCTGCAGTAGACACTAGTTTTTCATAAAAAGCAGAATATTGTTATTCAAGTGCTTGCTGCTCATGGTATCCTAAAACCAAATGCCAAAGAAACGACCACCTTAAAGCAAGTGCTGAGGAAACACAAAGCAAAACATGATGGCTAGACAATCTTGTCTAGCCCCTGATTTTACCATGAGAGGTTGGACCAGATGCCCTCTGTGGTCCCCTCCAACCTGATTTTTCCTTAGGTTCTATGATCTTTTCCCTAGACTGTTGATACTGTATTGTGGTTCGGATGTGGGTCGTTCTCTAGTCTTTAAGAACGGGTAAAGCCATTACATTACACACTTTGAGCGTTCAGAAAACGTGCCTTGTTATCAAAATGAAAGCATCCTTACTGGAATCATTTACATATGTCAGCAAATGTCTCTGATATAACAGGTCTGAAGAGGCTGGTAATGAAATAAAGCAAAGTAATTTAGCAAAGAGACAAGGCACGTTGGTTTTCCCCTAGTGGTTAGCAATGGCTGTAGTTTTTCCTACTTTACTCAAGTTGCTAAAGAACTTTATTTCCTCGTGAATCTATTTTTAATTGACCCAACAACGAGGAATTTTGTTGAAAAAAAAAATAATGCTTTCTTCAATTTAGATACGTGAATCAAGGTGATTCAAAGAAATAGAGTTTATTCTAGACTGGGATGCCTGATATTTGAGAGCCACTCTTCAGTCCTTAGGCCAAATGTGTACATGCAGACTAACAGACTGAAGCCTGATAGATATTTTGGAGATTAACTGGGGTTTATTGTTTAAAAAGTTCTGGAACAACTTTATTTTGCTCCTTCCTTGAGGGTCTTCTGTTTGAGTATGGAAATGGCTTCTGTCTTGAGCTACTTCAGGCCTACTCACAAAGAAAACAAAAAGAAAACCTAACTGAAGTAGGGCCACTGGTGATCCCATTCACACTACATGTTCTGACTTTTGCAGCATATATTTAAGTTTATATTCCCTTTAAAATAACTTTCCCAAGACTTCCAGGTTTGAGATTTTGATGTATTGCTGTTTCATTTAGACCATCTGTCTTCTGATATGCTGAAATGGTATTTCATGTAACACAGTTCCTATCAGAGTTGTGGTATTATTAAAAATCAAATTCCTTTTTTTTTTTTTTTTTTTTTTGCCAGGCAAAGCTGCTTGGCATCAACGCTGTTGGTAAACAAACACACACAATCAAATATTCTTCCAGTACTGCATTCCCATGTGTGTTTGCAGCTCAAATGAGGTTGGATGCAGCAGTTCTACCTGACTGCAGACAGGCACAGCAATTTTTCCCTTTGCACTCAGTTTGAAGAAGGCACAGTCTTGACAGGCAACTTGGGTTATGCCCTGTCCAAGGTTTTCACACTGGGGATAAGTGTGCTGTAAGATGAAGGCCATCATTTTCTTTAGAGAAATAAATGAGTTTGATTTTTTTGAAAAATAAAAATTAGCACACCTCAAGGTGCTGCTGTATTAGCATTTTGAGACACATTGTATAAAGGCCAAGAAATTATAAATTAAAGAAGATATGCAAGATTCTTCGTGACCTTTTGGCTTAGATCACATTTAATAACAGATTAATTTAAGACATCCTGCATTCAGGGACTCATTCAGTAATCTAATAGGCCTTCTCCATTTTTAACTGCTCTAATTGTATTTATTTTTAAATTATCTGGCATTCATTCTTTTTTTTTTTTTTTTTTTTTTTTCCTGACAGTTTTAATTTATTCTAGTATATTTTTCTAATGTCTCCCTATGCCAAGGGTAGTGGAAGCCAGAAGTTTTAGAAGGATACCAACCCCATGCGCGAGTGGAATTATTTCAAGGCTAGAATAAAGGCTATAACTAAGAGTAATGGGATAAAATCAAGATGGGAACATTTAGACTGAGACTTAAGGAGCCTTGACAGTAAGATCTATTGAACTGTGGAGTTATTTCCTAAAGGATATGGTTAAAGCCTCATCATTTTGAACAGTTGCAACTGGACTGGATAAATTAAGAGATTTACTATGCATGGTGCAATCTTAGACTTATAGATTAACTCTCTTTTCAGTGTAAATTTTGGGCTATTTCTCCTCCTTTGCTTTTTCTTGCTCCTTGAGGAAAGAACTTCACTATAAGTATGCTGTATTTGAATAAAGAATTACCTGAGAAAGCTATACAGTATGAGACAGTGGTAGTGGAAGCAGCCTTTTCCAGTGGAGCCGAGGAGCCAGCAAAGCTCTGATTTTCTTCTGTCTCTGCCTACTGGTGAGAGGACTGCTGTGGCTGTTCTTTGCAAGGACCTGGTAAGACTAGTTTTCATTCTTAATATTTTTGAAATGTAAAAATCAGAATGCAGAATAAAAGATCTCTTCCTCGAATGCCTATGATGGCATCAATAATATGGTAAAAGTGAATTTTGATAGGTAATTTCAGAGTTGTGTCTTTCTGAAGTGCTGAGTTTAATTCTCACCGCAGACTTGTATTATGGAGATGAAAATATAATGCAGTGGTGTGTGGCTGTGGTGGCATCTGAGCTACTGTGGTGGTTTTACCGTGCTAGGCAGTTGAACACCACAACCGCTCTCTCACTCCCCCTCCTCAGATGAGGAGGGGAAGAAGTAAAGGAAAGAACAACTCACGGGTTGAGATAAGGATGATTTAATTAAAGAGGGAAATATATATATATATATATATATATATATATAATTAAGGAAATATTATTATTAATTAAACAATTCAACTAAAGGGAAAAAAGGGAAAGGGGAAGAGGGAGGGAGAAAGGGAATAACAAAACAAAACAAGTAAAGGCTATGTGGAAGTGCAGAGGAAAGAAATGACTCTCTACTTCCCACAAATGAGCGATGCTTGACCACGTCCTTGAAGCAGGGCCTCAACGCATGTAGCCGGTGTTCGGGAGGAGGACAGACATTTTCGCAACGAGAGCCCACCCCTCCCCTCTTCTTCCTTTTTCCACCTTTTATTGCTGAGTGTGACATCATATGGTATGGAATATCCCTTTGGTTGGTTTAGGTCAGCTGCCCTGCTGATGTTTCTTTCTCACTTTTTGCCCATCCCCTAGGAGGGTTAGAGAGAGTCCTGATGCTGTGCCAGCACTGCTCAGCAGCAGACACAACACTGGTGTGATACCACTGCTGTTCTAGCTACAAGTGCAGAGCGCAGCACTGTATGGGCTGCTGCAGGGAAAGTTAATATCCCAGCCAGACCCAGTACAGCTACTCGAGTATGAAAGTGCCTGCAAAGGCCATAAAAAGAAATAGTAGTCATTTCTTCTGGCCATCTCCCAAGCCGCTATCTCCTACTAGCATCCCCAAAGGTTCTGTGCTGGAAGCGCCATGGGAGGTCATGCTGCTACCCAGGGGTCTCGTTTGGAGAAGCCATCACATAGCTAATTGGCATTTTAGGGAAAGGCTGGAGATGAAAGAGCAAGGCTGTGGTCATGAGTGGAGATGGGGACACAGCTCAAAGGGCTGCCAGAAGTAGCAGCTGGAACTTCTTTTGCAGTGGAGAATATGCAGCCAGGAGTGGGATCCAAAGAAAGTGCAATATGACCGAATGATGGCACAGGAAATAAAGCCAGGGTATTTTGTCACTTTGGATAAGCACTTCAGAATCTTTTTCTTTGAGCCTATTAACTGTCTAGCCTGTGCAGTGATCACTGATTTTTGGTACGTTAGATAAAGGGTGTCAGCTTAAAGTAGGAAAACCATTTCTGAGGCATCTGTGCAAGTGCTGTCAATTTAACAGAACTGTGGCAGTGAGGTACTGAAGATAAAGGAGGGAAATATAAGAAAAATGAGCCAGACAAGTAAACAAATTTTCAATTTTTTGGATTTTTGGAAGGGAGTTGTTTGAGTCCCCCCAGTTCAAGTGATCTTTGTGAATAATACCAATTTTGGAAGTATTAGGACTCATTTCCTATAATCACCGTTATCTCCTTTGCCACAGGTCTCTTTCTGCAAGGTGCTGCGGTAACTTGAAAAGCGACAATCATAATACCAGCTCTGCTCATTAGTATAAACAACCTGCAGACAAACTTGAGCTATTTTATTAATTAACAGCTGTATTGTTCTCCCTTGAAACTCCCAACAGAAAGGCCATTCATGGGACTGCCCAGCAGAAATTGCTCAGCTGTCGGAGCCAAAGATGGCAGGTGGTTTTTCAGGGCTTTCAATAAAGTCTGTGTCATACTTTTATTCTTCCCAGGGCTCGGCGAGTGGGTAGTCAGGGAAATGGCGTTTGCTGGCTTCGATGGCAATTCACACTATGGCCAAATAATAAAGAGCCTCGCCTGCAGACGATCCAAGAGAAGATCCCAGTCCCAGACAATACATATTCTCATACAGAATTCAAATACTTAGGATTGTTTTGATAGGATGAAAAGTCTAGGTAAGGTAAATTGTTTCTCAATATTATTAACATTAACAGGCAACACAGATCACAGAACAAAGATCCGTGTAAATATTTCAGTGGATTGCAAAGAAGTGAACCTCCCACTAATCTCAGATGGATTTTCCAAAGTGATTTTTCCATGATGTCTTTCAAATACTTAGATTTATCGTCGCGGTTATTGTGACTCCATGGATTCGCAATGCATAAGAAAATACGTGCATGAAATATTCCTGCGTTTGCTGGGGAAAGGCTGACTGAGCAAATGTAGGCTTTTTTCCATCTCAATGTCAAATAGAAATATTCCAGATATAACTAGCCCTCATACTTTTGGGCATAGAAAAGCTGTTGCTGGCAGAGGATGGTGTCTTTTTGGACAGGCATAATTTGGGAGAAAATTCCAAACTTAGTGAGTTGCGGACAGGGATGGACAAGAGATATCTGAAAGTGCACAAGATTTGAGATGTTGTTGTTACTCTCAGTTGGGCAAAGGAAACTGACATGGTTAAAAATGTATCATGTAGCTGTATGTATATATAGCTGCTAGCAAGTAATAGTTTTATCAACCTTTTCTATGGTACCTGGAGCAAGCACTTAGGTGTATTTCTCTATAAACCCAGAGATGTATGCATGGATAAAGATATATGTCATGAGTTTAGCAAGCTCTTAATACTAAATTTAAATAAATGCAGGAGCCTGAATGCCAAAGCAATACAGAAAGAGTGTACAGGTCATATATATTAATTGCGGTATGTTGTGTCTCATAAAGCTGGAAGAGGCTTACATTCTAGACCATTGGACTGTAGGCAGGACAGAAATTCATTAGAAATTATCCCCATAGATCCCCATCAGAAAGTATCTCCATGAATATTTGACCAAGTTAATTACTGTTTGCTCACAGAAGACATAACTACAGCTTATATTTTATTAACCAAACTACAGCTTACATTTTACGAACCATTGGCAAGTTCCTAGGTTGAAAAGAGGTTGACTGCTCCGTTAAAATTTTTCCTCATTCTCCCTTCTCTGAACTTTTTAATCATGTTTACTCATTAGCAGAATATACTTGATTAACTCACTAGTTTAATGAGGTGCTTTGGGATGGTAAAGACAGCAGTCCATTCTGCAGAACGACTTTGAGAAGTTAAAAAATAAATAAAACTGCACCAATAGATCTCCAGTTAGCCTAGTAATTCTTTGATGTCGGAGAGCTAGTATCCCCTGTCAGCAAGTCAATTTTCAGATTGTCATTAATAACAAGTTTGGCATACTTAGCTCATACTGACTTCTTAGATAAACATTTTAAGTAAGAGTTGGTCAAGATTGCGTGGTTTTCAAGTAATTAACAATTTTATTGTTTTTTATTCTACTTTTTAGAGAACACACTTTAGAGCGGTATTCATTTAAACCAGATCTCAAAGAAAAGTTTCAGAGCAAATGGACCTTGGTCTTACAAAGCAGTTTTCCAGGAGGCTGCCATGTGCCAAAATGGAAAAAAAGGTTATAAATAAAATTTGGAAAACAACGGGATGGATGCTACTGTTGGATTTTCTATCATTCAGGTTATTAAGGACAGTTGGAATTAATCTTGCCTGTCATACAATTCTCCACTTTTTTTTTTTTTTTTTTTTTTTTGTATTCTATGGGTTTGTTGCTTCTGTACTTGTATGAGAAACTGGAGAATACTATTAATTCTGCTGCAATTTACAGTAACAAAGATCTTGGCTCAGCATTTTTAAGACAGGGAGCCACATATTCCATTTTTACTGAAAGGTCAACTGCATGGAGTTTGGTGTGCTCAACATCTGCATATCGCTTCAACAGCTGGCAAACTCCTGGAACATCTGCTTTGTATTACAGATACTTTTAATTGAGGCAAATTGAGTCTGGCAGCTGAAAGGGCTCTTTGGATATGTGTAGATTTCGCTGGTCATTACATGACAAAATGGTTACTTAAGGACAGAGATTTTGCCTGTTTTTGTGTTCATACAGTGCCTGGTATATCACTGTCAGGAGTAAATGCAAATGTGAGATTAAAAAGTAATCAGGCTTATGGTGGGTAGAGAGGACAGCAGAGAAGAAAAGAGTGTTCTGCTACATCTGTAGATATTAATGACTTTCTAAAAATTGTTAAAACTTAACTTTATAGATTGTGAATATTTTTATAGTTTTGAATGAGATGCTTCATGTTAACAGATCCTACTGTCACAGAGGTTTAAGACTGATGCTATGTTTAGAAAACTTTCAATGTCAATCCTTCTGTGAAACTGAATAATATTTTACTTGTGGTTTTTGTTTTTATCTGTTTGTTTTGATCATGGGTACTCTATTGACCAATTCGGTATCTAAATCTCATTAAATCTCATCATGTTTCTACAATATTAGACTGTTCCTATGTGCTCTTATCTCTAGATGTGACTCAGGAATTCAGTGATACCTTTATGGAAGAAGTAATAACTTGGATTTGGCCAGTGATCTTTCCAGATTACAATCTTATGCTGCCCGTCATTGCTGAAGAAAGGATTTTGAGAGATTCTTATTGAGTAGGCTCAAGCCAGAAATCTGTTCAGAGGAAAAAATGTGTAGGAATGGTAATAGAGGTCATGATATAGCTGTGGACAATAGGCTGAGGACACCTGCACTGATACTGTATTATATTGATAGCATCTGACACTACAGATCAGGACATTTTGTAGACTCCTACTAACATCTGTGAAGGTTGGATGCACTTCTTCCCTTCCTTAAAAGTAGCTCTTCTCTGACTTTGCTGTGTGGGATCAGGCTGGATGTCTTCTGTTTCTGCCCACAAATGTAGTTAGAATCATGGAATCATAGAATAGAATCATAGGATAGCTTGGTTTGGATCATCTTAAAGATCATCTAGTTCCAATCCCCATGCCATGGGCAGAGACGACAAAAGTTAGAGTGGATGTTTCCTCCTTTGTCCCATCCTTATTTAGGTAGGATGTCTTTTCTTCTCAGACCATCTGGGAATAGCATCTTTCTTTGGGAACTGAAGTAAGAGTGCTCTGGATGCACATAAATGCACACCGGCAGGCTCTGGCACCGTGACCTGCTGAGCCTGGTGCCAGCGTTGGGTCCCCTCTCACATGGGCTTGTGTCATAAGAGCTTGGCCAGTGAACCTCAGGGGAAATAAGACGCGTGACTGAAGTTCCTTAAAGCTCATCTCTGCTTTCTGTGACCATGAAGATCTCAGAAATGACTGCAAGTTGTTTTCTTCTTCCTCCCATCCTGACATTTGCCATTCATTCTGACAATGTAAGCCGGAACAACATTGCCTCTGTTCCCCGAGTGAGCTGAATTGTACGCCCTGCTTTACAAGGGGGACTATAAAATCTGTTCAGGACCTTTATGGAAAAATAGTTCAATTCTATTGTCGCTTGTAACTGCTTCCTCATAGCTGTTTATCCAGTTGTCATGTTCTCCTGTGGTCTTGCCACTAATGCCATTAATGGAAATGGATGAAAGAGAACTTCATTTGTTTTAGAGAGTTTTCCAGGAGAGGGCAGCCATAGTTACTTCTGGGTCAGTTCATGTAATACAACGTGAATATAGATTACTGGCAGTGTTTGGCTGTGATGCTCCATTGCCCAGCATGGTTTGTGTGCTTAATTCTTTTAATTTGTTCTTTTGTTTGGATTGCAAGTGCTTAAAAGATAGACTTTTTCACAAATTAATGTTGGAAAAGACAAACCACATACTACAGTGGTTAACTCTCAATGTCCTGCGCTTGCTGAGATGCTCTTGGGAATACTTTCCATTATATGTCACTCTTTCCTTTATATATTTTCCAACCAGCTTCATCTCTCTTTCTTCAAAAATATTTAGGGAAAGCATAGCCCAAACTCTTGCTAGGGGCCTAAACATTTCTGGAAAAAAAAATCCCTTGCACTGAAAGCTTCTTTTACTTCTTCAGGAGCTTAGAAAGGATCAAAACGAAATGATCCTCTCTCCTCCCCTGTTTTACGTGATGAGGCAACATACAAAACCTCTCTGAGTCTGGATGTAAGGATGATAAATTAGCGTTAAGGGACATACCCTGTATCCACAGTTTGGAGGCTGTACTCACCCAGACAGCAGGAACAATTTAGATGGCAGCAGGGGACAAGTTCAAGGCAGCAAAAGCTGTTTTTCTTCTTTGAACCTTTTTTTTCTTTTTTTTTTTCTTTTTTTTACTCATGTCCCTGGACCATCAAATAAAAACTTCCATGATAAACCTTTTGCCAGATGTTTAGATAATGTAAATCCATGGATTTTTACGAAGTTAAAAATCTGGTCCCTGCAGATACAAAGGTGTTGGAGACTGGGACGATTTTTTTGTTTGTTTGTGTATTGTAAGAGGGAACAAGATGCCGTCAGCATCACTTCACATGTAAATCCACAAAATTACACTATTTCAGAAGTATAACTAAAAAAGACATGCAGTTGTTAGATACGTTGGGTTTTGAAGATTTTTAGCATCTATTTTCTTCAAGTTTGTCAACTTCCTATGCTTTACAACCTCTCTTAATTTCCTAGCAGTTCCGCTGCTGCATGTCAAACACAAAATCTCAAACTACATAAACCACTGAAAGGTTGCAGCAGTCAGACCTTGTCAGACCTTGTTGCTGTGGCTGCTGTGGTGGATGAGGAGTTAATAATAGCTCTTCTCTGCTTATGCGTCTGCAGGTCTCTAGAAGGTAGAGCAGGCACAATACTGTTTCTGTAGATGAGCTGATAGCTCTGGCCCGTCTGCTCACAGAGCCTTGTGCAAATAATTCTTAGAAAAGAGACCTAATCAGCTGCCACACTACACTGATTTGCACATAATTGTATCTGTCTTTTAAAAGCTGAAGATAAAAGGACAGAATTTGACACCTGCTCATTGCTCATTTTTCCAGCAGCTCTGCGGGCTGGAACAGGGTTGCAAGTTTTCAGCAAGGAATGGTTTTGCCACCCAAATGGCCAATTAAAAGGAGGGGGGTTTGCAGGAATGCTTTGCACCACTTGACAGGTGAAGCTCAAGGCATAGCTCGCAGCCTCGGGTGTGGGGAATATTTAATTTTTCAGTCTCTCTAGCTGAGCTCAATGTTCCTTTTCTTCTTCTTTTTCTTCTTTTCTCTCTCTTTTTTTTTTTTTTTTTTTCCCAATCCTGATATATTTCACTTTTAGTTTTATTTAAACCCAAAGTTCTCATCTTCTCTGCATTTTACTGTGGTGATATCAGATGTCTCCGTTCCTTCAAAATTCAGTGATGGGGAAGAAACGGTTTATAGGCTCTTACTTTAACCCTCTTATCAAAGAGTTCTTTAAGTAGCACTACTTTTCTTTATTTTTTTTCCTTATGTCTGGCTTTCCTTTTAGCCTCTTCCTTCCTCTGTGTCCTACAAATCCTCAGGTTTTACTGTTTTACCTTCAGTGTTAAGACTCATTCCTGTAAGGAGTTGGTGGATCAAAACACATATAGGGATTTTGAAAGCTTACAATTCAGATTTTTTTTTTTCTCCGTCCTCTGGAAATCACCTTCTCCTCTTTCTCCTGCTGGGTAGCTTATGCTTTTCTCTGCTAAGTAAAAACTCCCAACTACTCCTCACAGGTTAACTCATTTGTAAAATGTCCCAGTGTCCTGTTTGGAAAACTGTTGCACTGCTCACATATACACATACATACATACATTTATATTAAAAAAGGTTAGCAGGTAAGAAGAACTGGAAAAATACTATGGCTGTATAACAGGAGAGCAGTAGTTTTGCCTGCAAGTTGTAGCCCATAAGTAGTGATGAGCACAACTTGCTACCCCTGTAGCAATTAGCAAATGTCACATTTCTATGTGTTTTACAGTGGTGTCGTGTTGTGGTGAAGGAGCTAAGGAAGGGCAAGGTGAAGCTTTGTAGGTCCTACCACAGGAGGAGCCCAGTGGGGGAAAACTGGGATCTGGATGTGGATGATGTTGGCCTGGTAGCCCTTCACAGAATCATAGAATCATTAAGGTTGGAAGAGACCTTCAAGATCATCTGTTATAACCATCACCGTACTACCAATGTCACCCACTAAACCATGTCCCTAAGCACCACGTCCAAGCTTTCCTTGAACACCTCCAGGGACATTGACACTACCTCCTCCATGGGCAACCAGTTCCAACACCTGACTGCTCTTTCTGCGAAGAAAAGACTTTAAGACTGCCTTTGTCGGTTGGAGGGCTAAGCTGTAGAAGGGTTTCGAGATCAGAACAAGAAATTAGGGTATGGGGAGCTTGAAGAGAGAAGAGATATCTACAGTAGTCCTGAAAATACATACAGCAGGCCTGAAAAGCCATAGGCCTTTTGTATGGTAGCTGAACTTAAGCAAGGCCGTCAGGAGCAGAGTTGTGCTTAGGTTCAGGTTGCCCAGGAGGAGCTGGATCTGTATGTGGGAATTTAGCCTGGGTAGAGATCTGCTTCTGTAGCTAGAGCAAAGACGAGCCATTCAAGGTGCCCTATGGACATAACAAGGCTGTAGATATGGTCTTTGAAGCCAGGAGCTCAGTAGACAAGAAGGCACTAGTTCGGAGGTGTGTCAAAAGCAGAGAAGAGATTTTAATTGTTAACGCTCAGTTTAATTAGATCTGAGGCAAGGCTTTGGCAATGTGGGCAGTGTGAAAAGGTCAAATTTGAAGAAGTTTTGTAGGAAGTGGCATCAGGATTTAATCACAGACCGGAGGTGTGAGTCATGAGAGGAAAGCAAGTCAAAGAGGAAGCTGAGACTGGCAGGAAAGGTTCTTGTTTTATTTCTGAAGTTAAGATAGGTAAGGAAAGGAAAAGGCTTCAGGAAAAATTCAGGAGCTTGGCTTTGAGCATGATAAGTTTTAGCAGATGGTAGATTACTAACAGAAAGATCCAAGAGAGGCCAAAATTTTGGGGGGTTGATGACTAGGCTTAAAGATTTCTTATTTTCTCTACATTTTCTTGTCTTTGTGTGTTCTGTCTAACTAGAAAGAATATGGATTTGTGTCACAGAGGGTGACTCAAAACCTCAAGTACATATATGAGTTAGTGTGGTTCTTATCAAGGGACTTAAAATGGATTTTGAGACAGGCCATGATGCAGAAGAAGGATGTGATCAGAGTTAAGATGTTACAGCACCGCAGTAGGCTTTGATAGTTTCCAGATCATATTTACCCGTATTACTGTCTCATATCTTAGTGCAGAAGTGGCAGAATGAACTAACCATACCCAAGGGAATTAGTAAAAGTTTAACTCAATCCACTGGCAGTTAAAACAACGTGGACTCATTAGACTGAAATATGCTGTGACTAAAATTCAAAGAAACTTCATTAAGACTATGTCCATTTTAACGTGCACCTCTGCTTTTGAGCAACTGTGGTCTGCAGATATTAGCCACATGTAGTCTAGTAACCACACATCACACCTTCCCTGTACATAAAGTGCTGCGATACAGCGTTTGTACCTGCAGTTGTTTAATATCTCATATTTAGCTCAGCTCATTGCGTTTCAATCGTGGTTGGGCTGAAGGAGGCCCATGAGGCTCAGTGTCCTAGTGCTTGTATTTACACAGTGACTGAAATATGGTAAATCATCTACCTGCCTGTTAATAGGAGGTTATATATTATCTTGTACCAGGCTTTGGCTGCTCTACAAGGATATACAACTCTTATGGCCTGGACATCTCCTCTAATATTTCACGCTTCCTTTTTAAGACAAGCATGGAAAATGGGTCATGTACCCATCATTTTTCTTTAAATAATGAGTACCACACTTTTTTTTTTCCTTTCTTTCTTAAAGCATTTTGCCCCTAAGTCTCTATACATCTGGGCACAGATATACCTGCTGTCTTGCCTCTCTTCTCCTCTTTGTTTGAATTATTTCTTGCTTTAGACAGCACACAGCATATTTCATCCTACAGGAGCCCCAAATACTTAAATATGACAGATATATTTCATATAGGAATAATTTAACTAGGAATTGAAAAAATAGCAAGGTATATGAAAGAATAGTTAGGTGTGATCTCTTATATGGGATATATATATAGGTATGATCTCCCTATAGAGGAGTCCCGAGCACCATTATATGCCTGTTGACCAGATAATGCAGAAAATGCTGCATACACTTGATATTGGCATATTCAGTGAGAGTTTGGGAAAAATAGATTGTTTGGTGGAATCCACATATTTGACTTTCAGTCAAACACCAAACTTGCTATGGGATCAGACAGGCTCCCATACCAGCAAATGAGGCCTCTAGCCTCTTTATTTTTTTCTTTATTTTATTTTTTTACCATTATCTTTTCAGCTGCAAGTCAGAAACTCTCACAAAGATTGCTGGAGACCTTTAAAAATCCCCTCTGCAGAGAGGTTTGTCTCACATCCATCATTGCAGGGTGGCAGAAAGAAGAGGAAATTTTAAGTCTCATTATGCAACCAGTGAGGAATAAGGTGATTTTCCTTCAGTAAGCTGTAGGTTAAACCACATGTTATTCATCACCTGCAGCAGTTTTGCACAAAGCTGCTAGTGTACAAAAATAGTGTAATATGATATATCCTGATAGGGATTAGTTTTCTTTAAAGATAGTATAGGAGTTTTCTTCCCTTTGTTCTGTTCTTTGTTCTTTGGCAAGGCAGGGCAAGAATGCTCTGAAAGTAGTCCTGCCACAAACAAGCTGTAGAAATAAAGTTTTTAATAACCACAAATAACATGCAAATCCTGGGGTAGTGAATTTTCAAAATACAGGCATACAGCGTATGCCAGCCTGACCTTCTGGCGGTGTAGCAGATAATCAAAAGAAGTCGTCTGCAAGCCTGCTTGTGATGAATAGATAAAAAGGGGTTGGCCCACATTCAGAAATGAGACTATTTAAGCGAACTGGGGCTACGTCATGGAACATTTTCAAATAAGTCAAAAGGAGATCAGGCACACTGGAAAGCACAAAGCTCTGAGAATTTTAAATTTTCAGGGGTCTGCCTTTGAGTATTTAGATGAGGACCGGACACGAGCAATACAATTGCTGAAGTGAATTTCACTTTGATAGCAATTTGGGCAGATGACCAAATGATGAATTATCTTGGCTGCCAGAGGAGAAGTGAGACAAGCAGGTGCAATCCACGTGCCAGCAATTTCACAGGGCAGGAGAAAAGTCTATTGTAAAAGGCAAGTGCAGAATAAAGTAACTCCCACCAACACCAGAGAGGTTAAACTGAACAGCTCATTTCTTAACTAAATCTGTGGTTGATGTGCATTCAGATTTGCTCTTTTAAGATCCCAAGAAAAAGATGGGGGCAGCCAAACCCCAGAGCACTGGTCGTGTTAGTGAGTCTCTTTTCAGTGAGTGTGACCCTGGTATTTAGAGTTAATTGAAGAAGATTGTACTACATCTGAATGTTTACAGCTGAGATCGAATAGCACCAGAACTGAATGCTGATCACATACCTGCCGAGGATAGTTTTGGGGATTAAAATTGGACAGAAACACTGCCTTGATTTGGAGGTAGAAAGCTTACTCACTCCAGATGAACAAGGTTGAAAAAATCCTTTTGCCAGCAGTTCCTAGGGGATGCTGCAGCATCCCCAGTCCGTTGTCATCACAGAGTTAAGAGCAGACACAAACTTGAAACGATTTGGCAAGAACGGTAATCGGACCAGTCGGGATCTGTCATCAGCATACTGGCCACCGCAAAAGAGTGATTAAATAGGAAGACACAGACAATTATCTAAGACTAATTGCTTATTGTTGCTAGAACTATATTTTAAATGTGTTTTTCTTTTTAATTGCTTTTGGAGCGAATAAAGTGTCCTTAATTCAATTGTAAAATGTTTGGGAATGGGAAGCCTGCCAGGATTTGAGCAGCTCAGAGGTCTTGTGAAAGCAATTGCCTCTTTCAGTAGCCTGTATTCATGTTCAGTCATCCCATCCTCTGCCAACTTTCCCGTTTTCAGGTCCGTGCCCCTGTGTTAGGTGTGAGTCTCTGCCTTGTTGGGCCTTGCAGGGAGTTGCCCTAGTTTATGCATACTCTTTCCTGTATTTTTATTCATCCCTGTCCAAGGATCTTGACCCAAACTGGAGCTGAACTCTTCAGGTCTGTGGGGGGTTTGAATCAGCAGGCTCTGAGTTCACTGGGCACTTTCCAGGATGGGACTAGCAGTGGTAGACAGGGTGAAATATTTCTGTTATTTGAACCTGTTACAATACAAACATCTGTATACCTCCGTGCTCTCTTGCTATTGACTGCTCAGAAGTTATGGAGGGGATGGATTTGGCTCTGTGTCGTGTCAGAATAACAATGAATGAACATGAGGCTGCTATTCCAAGCAAAGATGCTGAGGTTTGGTGCAAGGAGCAGATCCAGATAACATCCAGAAGATTTTATGCAAATAGCTAAAAGGCTCTCGTGTTATTAAGTAGCCATTCAGCTTTTTTCATGATGAGAGTCATGGGGAACACAGTTTTTATATTCATAGAAATATCATTTATATGGATGTATTCAGCTCTGAAAATACTGCAGGACCTCATAATGGACAAGCAAATGTAACCAATGTTATATCTCTGTGTGTAAATAATTTGCATGAATGGTTTGGAAAATGAAAGGGAACTGGTCTACGTGACAGAGAACAAATGGGAACAGGGGAAACAGAAACAGAGTTTAGGCTCATTTATTGGAGGAGATACGTTAACAAAATAATCAAGGAGCCTGTTGTCTTAAAAGAATGCCATGTGTTCTCTGCCAGCTTCTGTGAGCAGCTGACTGAACCCCGAATAAAAGGCTGCCAAAACTGCTGCTGACCTGATAAGTACATGAGAGGAAGGACAGGGATGGTTTGGAGACAGGTGGGATCAGCTTGCTCTGTACACAGATTTGGCCTGTCGTACAGTTTTTTATCCCCTTCTGATCTTTCTTCCATCTATATAATATAAAAAAATTAGAAATGCAGGACGTTTTTCAGCCTATTTTTAAATAAAGTATTTTATATTTATTTTATTTTTTCTTTACATTTTATCATTCCTTGCAAACTCCTGAGCAAACTTGCTTGCAGAAGAGGACAGGGTACAGAAAGAAGCAGCTCCAGACAGCATCGCAGGCCCTTTCATTGCTCTTTCTGGACAACTGGAAGCAAAGCTGGCCTGGACAGACATTTTAATCAGCACTTTAGGTTTGGTGAACACAGAATAAGTGAATCACTCTGCGAGACTTTCCCTGCAGCAGCTCTGGCTTGGGCTTGTGGTCTTTGGCTTTTCTCCATCAAAGTGTCTGATGGACAATGTCTAGAGACATTGGTGTTGCTGCTGCTCCTCTCCCCTCCTTCTTAGACCACGTCTCTCTCTCCCAGTACGCTGACCGGGCTGATTAAAACTGGTATTTTGGAACACTTCTAACAGCATAAAAAATGCCCGATTGACTGAAATTCCCCAAAGTATCGCAGTACGGCTGAGCAACGCTTGCTTTGCTGGGCTCGAAGATCTCTTTTACCACTCGTGTGAGATTTATTTACTCATTTAGGCATCTCTTGCCTTGAGTTTTGTTCACTGAGTTGTTTGGGCAAAGCCATGCCTCTGCGAGGTGTTTGCTGGAAGCCTTGAGCCAGGTTCCCAGCTGCAGTGAAGGGGAGAGGCCAGTGCCTCTGCACCAGCTGGGGATTCAGCATCCTGTTTAAAAGCAAGCATTGAACAGGAATTTCTTTCTCTAAAGATGAGCGCAGACACCTCTGCTGCCTGTTTTCCTAGAATCAACTCAAATTTGAGTGAGGAGCATAAGCACTGCTGGAATATGTGTTTCCGTTGAGATTAAGCACATATTTGTATGCGGCTTTCCAAAATTAAACTTTCAGAGTGTCAAATGGGGAATTGGGTGTGGAAATGCAATTAGCTCTGACTCAGGACTCTTCACGTACAGGTGGGCCAATGTGTGCGGGTGCTCACATGGAAACTGAACCAAGCTGCAAGAACAACTTACTGTGTGTTAAAATGAGCAGAGTAAATAAAGCAAAATGTTAATAATGCTTGTTATTTATTTCCAAGCTGCTCCTTCGGGTGACGCAGACAGAAGCTAGCCTGGCAAGTGATGCTAAATGATGTTTTTCTTGCAGAATAGTGGCTGTCTTCCCTTTAGGAGCATTCATGCCCTTTTCCTGAGTTTTGAGACCCTGAAGGAAAGATGTAGGAAGAATTCTGATGCATTATTTTCATATAGGTGTCTTCCAGCCTTCCTGTGATGCCAATAAGCATCGTCTATCAGGTGGGACATGAAATAGTTTTTCCAACAGAAAGGTGAGTTCACAGAGATCTTAAAAGTCTCGGTGAAGGCTTTCCTTTCTTCAGTAGCTGTCAGGCATTGCAGGGTGATGTTGGCATCCAAGGATGCTTCCCATAGGGGACATATGTAAGTAAATAGGCAGGAGAGAAAAAAAAAGAGAGAGAAAGAGAGGGAGAGGAAAAAAGAAGCAGCATTCTTGGGTTATTAAAATACTTAAAATGACTTAGCTTTTAATTAGAAGGAGGTTGAAGGAGATTAGGAGATTACTTGCTTTTTTTTTTTTTTTTTTTTTTTTTTTTTTTTTCTGGGACTGCCAGAGTTTCAGCTTCCACCTTTTTTAATGCAATTTATTTGTTCTGTTTGCATTACACTTGCTCCTCGTAATTTTCTGAACTAGTGTTTATCTTTGTTTCTGAATCCGGGGAAGGTGGAGATACGGCCACCACTGTCTTCTGTGCTAGCGACTGTATCTTCTGCTTCAGAGCTACTGTATAGTGAAGCCAATAATGATTCACTCTCACAGCAGTGGTGTGAGCAGTCTCAGCTTTTACATGCCATCTGTGTTACTGAGCTGAATCTGCAGAAATGGGACCCTGTGCACATGGCTTTTCCTCTGTGCATGGATGAAAATATTAAAGCAAATCCGTATGGTCCATGAGATGTTTTCTGTGTCAGGAAGGGAGTAAAACTGCCTGTCAAACCAAGCTGTTCACTCTGATGAAAGGAGACTGTTTTTAAACACTCCTTTCCATAGTATTTTGCACGCCAGCCATGTGTGTTTTCTCATCTGACATCTCATTGAGATCCTTGGCTGCGGTACTGCAAGAGGGAAGGGTGTGCTGGGAGGGAGGGAAGCAATCCCTCAATATGTACACAAGCGCGTGTGCGCACATACTCTTAAATCAATCCTAAATGAATTGATTTTTTTTAGGAATATGATAGAAAATTAATCTGGTTGAGTCAGGCTTAATTGCTTCCCTTTTGTTTGGATTTTCTATTTTTGCGTGAACATGTTGGGAAGCAATGCGCTGAGCTATTATTAGACACAAAGGTGGAGACAGAGGGCAAAGGGTTCATTTATAATTCCTACAGCAGAGCACTGAATTTTAAAGCTAAAAGGCGAGTTGATGAGCAGCTTGAGAACACAGATTCATCCACTTAGCTCACTGAGTATTTCTGAAGGCTCATGGTGGTCCTGGGAGCTAACTGTTCTCGCAGCTGTAAGACCTGCTGGCTGGGGGAACCAGAGAAAAAGAGACGTATTCTTGAATGAAAGCACTTACTTTGCAGGGAGAAATTTGAAAATATAAACTAATCTAAGCTCAGAAACTGATATAAATGCATTATTTTGAAGGAAGCAACTGGACTTTGCTGCTAGGGCTGTTCCAACTGGGACACCAGCGTGGGTTTTGGATGGCTGCAGCTTGAGCTTTGTAGGGTTTCCTTGTGCTCGCTCTGCCGAGCCTCTTGAATCTGGGACGTGCTGCTGCATTGAGTGGCTTTGGTTTTCAGCTGGAGAGCTCAGCTTTGCAGCCCTCACCTCTGGAATTAATGTCCCTTTCTGAACTAGTTTCTTCTTTGGCACTAGCTTTTTTTTTTTTTTTTTTTTTTTCAGTTGTTCTGTTCACCAGGCTAAAGGGCATCAGGCTAACATGCATCATTTTGTAGCTTTTCTTCTAAGGCAACAAAACAAAAATAAGTTAAAAAATAATAATAATCGCCTTGGTGTAAAATATTGGTGCCCCCCCCCCCCCCCCGAAAGTTCCTGAAGCATAAAAAGAGTGTCTTTTCCTGAAAAGGGGATATTCCTAATGCAAATGCCGTGCTGTTGGCTGAGGAATAATGTGCTGTGCATCATAAGGCAAGCAACCGAGGAGGAGCTGGAGTGATCGAAATGTCTCATGGGCACGTGAGATTGCGGGGATAGGTATTCACACAGAGGACTCTTTCTTACATGCACCCAGGGCTTTCTCTTATCTCTGAACATGAACCCACAGCGAAATAGAAATGTTCCTGTATTAATAGTGCGTTGGAGATAACCCTCATCTGAAAAATACAGTAATACTGCACAACCGGGAGCCCTTTCAGAGCAGGGAATTGGACTAGCAATTTCATAGTGTGTTAGTAATGAAACATTTTGGTTCTGTATGAGCAAATGGGCAAGGTTAGTGGACACATTACTCCGGCTGTCATTGTCCCAGCAGTAACCAATTTAGAGCTTTACATTTTTCTGCTATCCCAGTAAGAGTAAGAAAAGTAGAAAGTTAAAAATAGAAATCTCGGAATGAATTAAAGCACAAAGAGTGAACATGCTTGTAGTACTGCTGTATAATTTTAAACCCCCTTTTTTCCTTATTAGCTGGGCCATTCTATGTGTATTACATCGCATATTCTGGCAGTGTCTGTCCTGCTCCGAAAGGTCACCTCCATAAAGGAGGATTTATTTCTGGCTGTAACACGTGAATATGAGCATCCAGCCCCAAATCTCTGCTGTGTGAATATGGGCATCCAGCCTCAAATCTCTCCAGCCATGACTTGTGCTGATGATGACTGTTTGGAGTTCCCTTCACCTGATGCTGCTGATGTGCAGGAGAAGCATGAAAAGGCATCTGTGACTTTGGCCTGCTGGGGAGAAGATTAAAAGGAGCTAGCTGGTTAAAAAGATACGTTCTGGTGCCTGTGTGTAGAGCATAGTCATTTTTTCGTAGCTCTCTCAACATCTGTGGACAGATAGTAGACCTTCATGAACTGGTTGTTGCAAGTAGTTTCCTAATAATCAGGATTAGTCCATAAACAAAACAAACAAACAAACAAAAAACACAGGATTAATACAGTTTTTAAAGCATAAGCCCAACATAATGTGGAATTATTTTCTTGATTTGCAGATATCCTCGTCGACGGCAAGCTTTGCGACTGTGATGTTGTGGTGGACTGCCAAGTGGGCGACCCTGTCCCCCTGGAGGTGAAGCTGACCAACTGGAGCAAGCACAGCGTGGGGCCCTTCGCTCTCACCGTGACACCTTACCAGGATTACCAGAATGGGGTGCACAACTATGAGCTGCAAGACGCTATCACTTTTGTGGGATCCAACACCTTCTACATCGATTCTGTAAGCTCTTCTGTCATATGTGTCATGGTTCTGGATGATGTGCATTTCCAGAGAGGGGCTTCATTTTTCAATTGTGTGTTTTAAGGCAGATTAATTTTTGGAAAATGCCATGATTATGGCAACTGTAATTTACTGTAATGTAAGCTACTAGCAAACTCTTGCAGCCAGTAACTTTTGGTCACTCCAGATCTGATGACATGTGAATGGGTAACCTAGATAAAATGTTTAATACCATATTGCCAGTCCCTTGAGCCATCCGGTGCAGTCTGCAGGAATAGATTTTAAGTAACTTTTTCTCTTTAGTGCATGAGAAATATTCCCCAGGCTGAGCCAAGGAGCTCAGCAAATCAGTTTTAGTTAGATCCTGAGGAAAGAGAAAAGGAAATGCTAAACATTAATGACCAATATGATGATCTGGTTCATTTCCTAGTCGCTTAGCGTGTTCTTATAAAAATAAAGAAAAATAGAAAGATAAAAACCCTGCTTAAAATGGGACAAAGAAGTCCCTTTTTAGAATAATTGAATTTTTGAATTTTGCCTCAAATTGTTTTTTAGAAATTTCAAGTCCAGGAGCTTTTTACTTCTAAGGCAGGCACTGGAAAGAATTCCTGAATATAACTACTCTCTCCCACATTCTTCCCTGAAAAAGAGCAACAACAAAAAATCATAGGAACGAAAAACATATGGACAGTATTGCCGAGTGGAATAGACAGTATTTCTGGTAACTTACAAAATAAACATGAAGAAGAGGATGAATGTTTGGGATAGCGCCTAGGACCTTTGCTTAGGTCAGCTCTTCAGACAGATAATAAAATGTACCTGTCAAAACTGAATATTTAAGTGAACCTCAGTAAGAAATAAATTAAAGGTTAACCACAGGGACAGTCACCCTGCATATTTTTCAATTGCGCATCATAGGAAGAAAATATTTCCAAAAGATAATGAGCACGCAATAAACCATCGCCTTGAATTTTAATGGGTACTAACTATATTCTGAGCTGAATAATTTAGATATGTCAACAGAAATAATCAAGAGACGGCTTTCTTTGAATCCCTTCCTGACAATGTGGATTTTTTAATGTTAGTGGCAGTGTTCAGATGCCCAACTGCCAAAGGGCTGACCCTTCAGGCTAATGAGGGAAAAGGGAGATGACAGCGTGATGTATTCTTACCTTCTGATTGAGTCTCCTATGGGGCAAGAAGTCAGGAGGTCACATCTCTTGTGCCTGCCTGGGTAGCCTTCTCATACATTACAGTCCATGTGTTCACCCTGTTATTCAGTATTTGGCCCTTTTTCCTGAAGCCGCAGTCCCCCAAAAGTTAAAAATAGAGTTGTTTTCTGATATTTGTTCTCCTTTTCATCCAAAAGGGTGAAATGAAAAAAAAAAAATGTTTACTCCTAGACAAGAAGTGCTGTATTTCACAGCATGTAGCATTGATACATGTCCTACACAAGCTCCCAGAGAAAATGCTTAGTCATTTTTCTTTGAGGCATAGAGCCCTGATCATGGAAGAAAATTCTTCAAACAGTGTATCTAATGCTGTCAGAGCCCCTTTCATCCCACGTAATAACTAATTCAGTAATGGAAAATGATTTCAGAAAGCAGCACCTGTTTTGGGGACAAGAATAAAGTCCTGGTTTGTGCAGTTGATGCTTCAGGGAGGAACGAACATACTCAGAATTGTGTTCATGCTCTGAGTTTGGCAGAAACAACAGGCTCTGGTTAAGACACTGAAGAAGCTCGTGGTTGGGTGAAATGAAAGAGATTCATAGTGTCTCTTTTTTATAAATTAAAGCTGAGACACTGGACGAGATTCCCAGCTGGTGTAGCACCATGCTGCTCTCTCGAAGCTATTAAATGTGTTCATTATTTTTATAAACTGAGGTCACGGGCACACAATTATTTCTCTTGTTTAATGGAGGTGCCTTGAGATGCTGCCATTTCGCAGTTGCTTGTTTCTGCCCCTTTGCAGAAAGACGCTCCCCTCTTCTGCAGCAGACCATGCAGGAGAGATGGTGTGAGTATTTGTTTCTGTGCAAAGTTGGCCAGTTTATCTCAAACTACGTTCGTCAGCACTTTGAGCTAATTGGGCTGACATTACACTGACACTAGCAGGAGGTGGTGACATGATTTATTGCTCTGCTGAGCTGGGTGGGAGGAAGGACGGAGAATGAGTGCATGGTTGGCGTATCAGTAGCGTATGGTCAAGAACAAGTGGGAGCATCAGGTGCTACAGCGTGAAAAGATGCTTCTCATGCCCTGAAAATTTGGTCTGTTGTCACGATGATGCTACATTACTTGTGCTCAGTTGAATGTGATCTCTCTGGAAAAGCAAACCAAAACAACCCACGGCTTTCTTAAACATTAACTTCTTATTAAACCTGATGAGTAAATGCTCAGCAAATCACAATTTTTTGATTTCAGACTACCAAGTTTCACATCAGTTTCTGCATCTATCTGGAAGACATGGAATATATATAGGAGTTTTCAACATGCACGCACAGCTTCACAGAATGAACAAAAAATGTTTAAAGTTGCAGGATTTTATTTTTGTCTTTCTTATGGCTTGAAGTCGAAGTTAGATCATTTGTCTTAGAGGTAACGGAGTGAGTACTTACTCACCATTCTGTGCTACCATTTCAATTTGATGCACCAGTCTGGATTTGGGTCCAAAGATCTCTGCTGGGATATACTACCTTTAAAAGCAACATTTTTTACTGAACACTTTAGAGGATAATGAGATATTTCCATGCACTTTAAATTATATAAAGTCTTTATTTTTAAGATTAACTTTTAATTTGATTAACCTTACCTTTCTATGCCAATAGTTAACAGAAAAAGCGACTTCCTCAGTTATCATTTAGAGAGAAGATAAAAGTGTGGGGTTTTGGAACATGAGGTAACCTGGCAGACCCCTACCAATTAAAATACCTTTGCATTTATTTCTTATCTCACTTCACAACTTGAAGTTTAGCTTTAATCATATTATTAAAGATTCTTAGTTCTTACCAATGTGTTGACTAATTAGTTGATCAAACAGAGCTGCTTCTAGCCAAATTGAAAACAAAAAAATTATCTGCCATGGAGATTCCTGTAACTATCAACAATTCATCTTTCCTTGTTGTTCCTGCTTTTGCCATTGCTATTCTTAAGCAGGTTTTTCTTTTTCCTGGGTGTGTTATCACTCACTAGCTCAAATGATTGGTAGCGGAAGATGAGGAGAAATTCATTAGGAGATGGTCATTTTGAATCAGCCCAGAAGCTATGATGAACATTTGCTCACTTCTGGCAGGTCCTCTGTGGCCCATCTGGAACAAATTAGTTTTCTTGGCACTTGTACTCGCACTGTAAACTCTTTGGGGCAGCGTACAGTAGCTGGCACTAGCCCTAATCTCTGACTGAGCTCCCTAAGTACTACAGCAGTATAAATAAGTAGTAATTAGTTCTCAGGAATCGCAGTCCCACATGGTAGCCTGAATCAGGAAAGGATTAGGATGAAGCTAGAAACTTAATTTTTCTTCTCTCTCGGAGGAATGTTGGAGAAATGTGGGCATTTTTTTTTCTTGATTCTTCAGTCTTGTTTTCCTGGGGTGGAAGCTTCCTGCCTTTGGTCTCTGTGCAAAGGACCTGGTGTGATTTTAGTAAAATCTCTTCCAACTCTGTAGCCAGAGTGAGCTATATCATTCCAGATCGGGACAACATACAAGCATGCATCTAGGCTGTGAGACTACCAGGCCTGTTTGCTGCTTGATCAAACGACAGTACAAATTTGGTCTGGATCAGGTATGAGTAGGTCTTAGAATCATAGAATATCCCCAGCTGGAAAAGACCCACAAGGATTATCGAGTCCAACTCCTTAAGAGGTGGATTTCATGTTTGTCTTTGTGTTTGTTTCAGATTAGCTGGATCACGTATTGCAGTCACTGGGAGGGTGTGTGACAGGTACGGTGGGGTATGTCTGACTTGTATACAGGTCTGAACAAGTCATACTGCGTTCCCTTCCCAGCCAGTGAAGAGTGAGTCATCAGGGCTGATAGAGTTTAAGGAATATTTTACTTCATTCTCCATTCAACACCTACATTTGATCAGATAAATGCTTTTGTTGAACAGCTGGCTCAGATGTGGACATGCACTTTATAGAGATTTGGGTTGATACAGTTCCAGACCGAGACATCTGAACGAGTAGGTGTCTCCATTGATGCTGGCCAGCTAAGCTCTTGTGAGACAATGGAGATGTAGTCTGCTGCCCGTGGGGCCTGACTCACCCTAACATAGGCACCAGGGATGAGATCCACTTGCCTAAACGTAGGTGTCTCCCATCATTAGGTGCCATGGATATCCCTCCAGCTATTGCTTCAGAAATCCTCCTGTAAATCCTGTGCCGCATCTGCCAGCCCTGTGCAGATGTCTCAGTGCCTTAGGTCATCCCAAATCTCATGAGATGCCTGTGGTTAGACAGCTGTGTCCTGCCTCTGTAGGCTAGCCATGTAGATCATTTTGTTACCTCCACTGTTTTGACTAGATGTCTGCTTACTGTAGGAAGAGCTTGGATACTGAGTGTGTGGAGAAAGACCTAAAAGTAAGTTATTTAACCTCAAAATGAGTCCTGTGCCTGGTATACCAATCAGTTTGGATCTGGCCCTCTACTGATCTGACTGCTGCTGATGTCATTGTGGTATTCTGGGGATACAGAATATGTGGTATTCTGACTCTGCAGTCAGTCATTGCTTTGGAAGAAGCTTACTGTAACTTCTGCAGGGCCACTTGCATCTCAGCCATGGAAAGGTTTTGGGCTAGTTTTGCTTCCCTGTTTCTTCCCCAAACCACAAATGCTGATGAGAGTAATGGCTGTACAAGTGACAATGATAATGTGGATAGTCCCCAGGGCAGGAAGGTTGTTGGTCAGGGCATACTGTGCTCAGGGAGATGGGCTGTGGGCAGATCTGGGCACACACCACTACCTGCCTTGCTGGCTCTTCTCACTTATGAAGGAAAGGATGAGTGCTGCAGAGACTACATAGGCAGAACAAGTGAAAAAGTCTGTGTTGATGCTGATGTGCCTGAAGTCACCTTTCTGCTTGTCAAGGGCTTTGATAAATGCTCTTTTAGATGTTTCCCCATGGTGCAGCTCGGTTAGGGAGAAATGAACTTGGGGCTTCATTTGCTGTTCACCTCCACCCATCACTTGCATTAGTGCCTGCCTCTGTCCTTCTCTGGATGTGAGTATGCCTCGGTTGGAGTTAGGCAAAAATAAGGCAGGCAGCCCAGGGAGGGGGGGAAGGAAGCGAGAGGGGAAGCTGCTTGATGTTCTGCATGTCCAGACGCAGCGCCGGAGGGCAGGAACTTGTACCCAGTGAGGAGGGGAGATGCCAAGGACACGGGTCAGGAGAACAGCTGTGACCGCTCTGAGCGCTCACGTGGATGACACGATGCTGCCACAAGTTTGCTGGAGGTCAGCAGAAGTGATCAGCACCAAAGCCAAAGGGAGCCTGGGCTCTACCAGCTCTGGTGATGTTACTGCTTGTGAAAAGCCAGGCTCCTGTGCAGGAGCAGCAATTCAGGCAGGTTTAGCAAAGAAGCCCGGTACCCCTGGGGGCTCTAAGAGGTGTATGTGTGCCTGCTGGCTACAGGACCCAGCAGTGAAAGTCCAAAAAAAACCCCACACCTGGAATAGAAGAAAACAGAAACAAACAGCTCATTCCCCTCACATCCGACAGCTACAAAGAGCTTTTCTCACCAGAGATGGTGGCAGCTCAGGCAATTTTCAGCTCTTTGTCATATTCTTGAGATGCCCTACACCACTGCAAACTTTTTCCAGTGGTTTGTTTCTCCAGTTCCCTCTGCCATGGTCTGTCTAGTCATCATGCTTTTCCCATCTTCCTAAGTAAAAGCATGGTGCCTTTTCAGCAGGGGGTGTCCAGAGCACTTCCCCAGCTAACCCTCAGTTGCTGATGTCCCGGTTTGCCATATGACCAAATTTCTTCATAGCAGTCAAGAATCCTCCTGGTCCTTGACCATGTTTGTAACCCATATCCCTTCACTGTTCCTGTCATAATGTCCCATAATTTCCCGGGGATGTCCTTTGCAAACATTATCTTCCCCTGAATCCAGTCAAGTCCTGCACATTTGGGCAGCTTGATGATTCTGGTTGTAACACCAGAGTTTCCTTTGTGGTTACGTTTTTTACTTAATATTCCTTACCAATGAATATTAAGTAAAAAAGAAAACACGTGGGCACAAGCCTACCTGTGAGAGAAGGGGTGGCCCCATGAAGATGTCTTGAGAAGATGGTTTCAGGGTCTCCGGAGAGTAGAAAGGAACTGGTAAGATGGTCTTGATGGAAGGAAGACCCATACTGAGGAGCATCAGGTGCCCTTTGTTGGGTCTGTTCTGAGACTGAAGTTGCCTCTTCACGATTTTTCAAATAAATTTCATCCAATGGCTTTGTGCTGATTCAGTATTTTGCATCTGCAGTGACTTTAACCCAGATGTAGACACTGTAGAAATGGATTTATCGTCTTGTGGAAGCAGACGTTTATTCAAACATTAGCACATGTTGAATAGTGATAAGACTGTTGAAATTAAAAATTACTTGAGTGTCTTGCTGAAATGGTGGAGCAAGATATTTGTTGTAAAGATACGGATCATAAATGGCTCAGTGATGAAGAGAGATATATAAATGTAGAAACAATGCAAATTCTGTGTTTAATTTGGACAGGTTAAATCCCACTTTTCATGGGATGTTTCTTGCTAAATTTAATTATTTCAGTGAGAGTGAATATTAAAGATTCCTGATTATAATTTGCAGTCAGATTGTGTCTGAATAATAAGTGGGGATGAATTTAGTTATTGCTAAGTTGTTAAATGGTGTTCAACCATGCGTTTAACAAGAGTTCACAGCCATGATTTAGACCTTTAATATAGATGTTGATAAATGCAGTCTAAGGGAAGATGTTCCTGGTTATTCAGGACATCGTGGGGGACTTTTGCCTTAAACCAAATCTGTTCTGAAATCAGTGACAGCTGAGTATCTGTTTTCTGGTTTGAGCTGTGCCACAGCTTTGCTGCATGATAGAATAACACAGAATTTCATTTTCAGTGTTCTCATTTTACCATTATAGAATAGGGACAAGAAATTTACTTCTTCTTATGGGAAGGTAATACTGAGATGTTTAATTTCTGAATATTTCTAGAGTACTTTGAGATCATTTCAAGGAGCTACTGAATTGCAAAGTGCAATTATTTTGTTTGGTTGCTTGTTTAATTTTACTGATTTTCACGTTCTCTTTTGCAGGTGAAGCCGACCAAAGACTCTGTGTACTTTGGAGCACTTCTTTTCCTCTACACAGGCGATTTCTATCTGAATATCAAATTCCATGAAGACAACTGCAGCAGGGAGCTGCCTCTCTCCTGGTTCTGCCTTCCTAGTGTCCACATCCGTGCTATGGAGCCTGTGGTTGGAACTAAGCTGTAAATGCACTGTGCGCTATTTGATTAACAACAGTGCACAAAAATGCTTGGCACATCCTCTGCTTGACCCCAGCTTGTTTCTGTCCAACCCCAGGCCACAGTCCCTACTTTGGAGGAACAGCTGAACGCTCTCTGAATTGGCTAATAGTCATTTGGGCAGCTGCTTTAGCTAATTTCAGAGAGAGAGACAGATTATAACTATGCTCGAGTTTTCCTCTGTTTCCAAAAAACCTTTGAAACTGCTAATATATGCATCATACTTTCATACAACCCATTGATACCAGTGAATTTGAAAGGGACTTGAGGGCTGAATTTAAGGGGGCTGAACTTAACCATGTGTTTGAAGGCCTCAGCTCCAACTCGAATAGTCTCTTTTTAGCATTTCAACACAAGCTGAAATTTCTGAATGAAATTCCTCCTGGCTTAGGCTGGACCTGTGGCATGTAGCCTTGAGGTGTAGGTTCTCTGTTAGAATTGTTCCCAGGCTTGGTCTTTTTCACTTGTTTGCTGAGTATTTGGTGTCTTTGGTGGTAAATAGCAGTAGAGATACTTTGTGTTACTGGAAGAATAGCAAATGTGCCCCTCCAGTTATTGTGTTCCTCCCCTGAGTCCAGTGCCACATGCTCCTGGTAGAGTCACACCGCCTTTACTTTGGTAGTTCTGTGAACAAATGAAAAAAGGCAATGAAAAGCTTAAAGAGTTTTGTCCTTGAGAAAGGAAATAAGTCAACTTTTGGGTTGCCTGGGTCTTGCCTGTGAATTTGGGCTTTCGTAGTTCTCTTTAATACAATCACAACTGATTGAAATGTTTGCAGACACTTAAAGAGCCACCAGAATTAATCAGCTGGCCATTATTATCACTTTGCAGCAGTTTTTGCAAGCTCTTCTCATCAGGTTTTTCATGCTAATAGAGTGGGTTTGATTATGTGGTTGTTTTGTTCTTTTTTTGTTTCTTTATTTTTTAGTTTGTTTTGTTGGAATGAATAAGCTTAATTATTAGGCAATTAGGAGCATGGAATTCCCGACTATAAAATACCTGATGAACATATTGGAAATTTAACCTGTTGTCTTTCAGAAAAAATCTTTTTGTATAAAGAAACCCAAATCTACCCCATGTAAAGCAGGGAGATGCCTGACATATGTGATTAATACAAGCTTCAAACCTGTCTGAATCTTTTCTTAAAAATATACAGCCTGCAGCTCTTCAAGTTCATGGTAGAATAATTTCATGGATGAATACACCAAGATGCAGTAGGGGCGCTCAAGTTAGCTCTATATGTGCTAAATCTATACTCACAACCTCTTTGCAGATTTTTTGTTGTGTAGGCTTCATCCAAAGGTGGACACATTTGCCCTGGTCCATCCTGCTCGTGCTGTGGAGCACTAGATTGGATAGCCACTCATTCTGGCTCTCCATATTTGTACTTTTAGACATGACCGGTGTTTTCCTTAGGAACGTGACACTGCTCAAAACTCAATCCATTGCATGTTTGGAAATTACTGTAATGTATTTATCCTAAATATGTTATTTTTAAACTTAGGAGACCTATAGCTATTGCATGATAACTGTATTCCCAGCATATCCAGGGTATTATCTCTAAAACCGTATTGTGGTAATGCTATCAGTGTTTGTTCTGGGGCTGTGTCTCTGTACGCAGCTTCCACACAGAGTGGAAGTCTTCAGACGTAACGTGATGGAAATCTGAGACTGACTGAAGATTTACTTGCAGTGATGTACTGCTCTGCCAGCTGCCAGCACACGATGTCCACTAACAAAACTGCTTCTTTGATTGCACAGTGGCTCTGGGCCAGAGGCACCCTTGGAAAGAGGGGCAAAAGCAGCCGAGCTGGGCATGTTTTTTTGTGTCATTGGAGGCCAGTTCTGTGCTATAAGGCTGAATTCTCTGTCACTAGATAGACATATACACAGAAAAATAAGATCCCAGGAGAGCAGGAATTAAACCAGTTAATCTTCTCCATAAAAGCTTGCTTTTGACATGTGTCTCTGTACTGTGTTACACAACACTGTTGCAGCAAAATCCAAATTGGGTTTTATTCAGTATTCCCAGCAGGTAATCTGCAGATGTGAGGCATACAGCTAAGGCTTTGTAGGGACCACATTGCATCCGAAACAAAAATATTGCGAAGCAGATGATGTTGTAGTGAGGATCCTTCAGCTTACCTGGCTGTGGGATCATTTCCTAGTATGTGTTTGAGAGTATTCTCTGAGAACAGAGGGAATGGTTCCTTTGAAGCCTATGCTGAGGTGCAGTGCTGCCCTTCACTTACAAAGGGGGTGATTCCTAGCCTGCTGAAGCTGCTGGAATGGGAACAGGTTTTATTATAGCAAAAGATAGCTGCATATTTCCTAGGTTTCCAATATGCCATTATAAATCTGCCATATGTGCTCATAAATATAAGTTTTATGTGTGAGCTGACCCTTAATGGTCTATCTGTTCATTATACAGTATACCACTCTGTCCCTTGTCAACTTTGATGCTTAGTTGCTTTTGGCATTTATGATACCTTTCCCAATTTTCTTACACTTCTTGTCTTGGAGAGAGAGATGGAACACAAGAAATTCTTCCTTCTGGGGATCATTTGTGACATGTCCAGAAGGAGAATGTTTGAGTCAGTGTAATTTGGCAAAGGGGGAGGGGATGGCACTTGAAATGAGAATACTGCATCACTTCTGGTTTTCTTTTTAATGGAAGCTTTCACTAGAATTGCTGTCAGCTTTGGTCCTTGCAATGGCTTGAATAAAGGATGATACTTTTCTGATCTGCTCTCCTTTTCTGGAACTGAAAAGTTGTTTTTCTCTTTGCAAACCACCCAGCTATTATTTTGAATATGAAGAGCCAAACTGTGCATTGTTACACAGCTGTAAATCTGATATGATCCCACTTGGTTGAATTAAATCATTCCTAATTTAAACCACCATTGCTGAGAGCAGAAGTTGGTCCAATATATGTATGCATTGGAGAAACATAAGTTGTGTAAATTTAACTATCTGAGTAAATACTATCCTGTGTTATTTACACCTCTGCCTGTCTCTTCTGCCTATGATTTGTGACAGTGTTGTGTGTGTTTTACTGGTAATAATAATGTGTCCCTCGATGCTTCATTCTGTCTCTGAAAGGAGAATGTATTTATGGCACTGAAGCTTCAGCTTTGTTCAAATTTTCTCTTCCTAAATGAATTCAGAGCTGATGAGAGATATATGCTGTGTAATGTGGCCCTGTGTCCGGTCCTGGGTCAGTCTCCATTGACTGTCAACTGAGGGGAGAGAGGTGCACTCACATGAAAGATGCCTCAATATCCTTCCATCCTCCAAAGAAACAGCACAAAGGCAGGACAGAGGACCAGCTATGGAGGTATTATGTTTAGGAAGACTGGTTGGAAGCACTTGTTTTGTGCATCCAATTTAAGAAATCGAGCCCTGTTTGAGTTCCTTCTCCCATTGTTCTCCCCATATCTGGGTTCCCGACCTAGAAGCTCTTCCTTAGTGAAAGCCAGGTGCACTCTTCCTCTTGCTCCCTTTCTGGATGTGGACACCTTGTCTCTTACAGAAGTGGGACTGTGCACCCATCCTACTTGCACCACACACAGCAGAGCTGTGCTATCTGCCAGCCCCCTGGGATGTTAAGCATGCCCTGTAGTGCTTTGGGCTTGCAGTTCAGCTCTTTGGGCACAGGTAGGATTTGAGGGCTTTCCTAGGGGACCATGCTTTGTTGCAGAGGTTTGTAAACCGGGCATGAACCTATGGATAACACTAGTGCTCTTTACTTGGTACAGGAAATAAATAAATAAATAAATAAATCCACAGATGTGGACAGTTTTCATGTTCAGTGATCAATGATACATTTACCTCTGCAGGTTAGGCCATTCTGGGACTTAGCTCAAGGTCCTTGGGTTGTCCAACATGTTTTTATTTTAGTTCTTGGTTTCTCATCTGTCTCACCTCATCCTTCCCACCAAATCTTCTAGTCACTGTTTTTCTGCTTTCTTTCATTTGGTCCCAACAGAAAAGCTTCACATCTCCTTTTCTTTTTCCCTCTCCTTCTGCTGCATTCCCATCAGACCCCACCTAACACTTGGATCATTTTCAGGCATTTTTTTCTTCCTTCTAACCATATTTCAGTTGTTAAACTGGAGTTTGGCTCTCACATTCTGTGTTAAAGCATCTTGAGATCCTTCATTTGAATGGGACCTTATCTATTTTATAACCATCTGGTTGCTTGTTGGAGTTATACTTAGGTTACTACTTTCGTGATGCATCAGTTCCGTAACACCAATGGAACTCATGCTGTATGTAGGTGAGACGTCATTTAACGTACATTCATTTTGTCTCTATGTTCCTGAGTCAGCAAGACATTTAAACACGTGCTTAATTTGAAGTACGTGAATAGACCCACTGATTACAGCTAATTCAGAATCACACATCTGCCTGGAGAACTTGCTTAACCTGTGCCCAGATGCACAATCTGTATCTGAACCTGTAAATTTGTTTCATTATGTTGTACAGACCATCATAGTCTTGCATCACCACTGGCTCCCAGAAACTGTGGTCTGTAGAGAAGAGATCAAAATTGAGCCCCACCATGTTAATGCTAGGCATATACAACAAGTCTTGGAATTAAGATCCTTATGAGACAGTATGTGCTCAATGCAAACCTACACCAAACACAGTAAGGAGCCTTTAAAGCATAAATCATACAGAATCACAGAATCACAGAATCACAGAATTTCTAGGTTGGAAGAGACCTCAAGATCATCGAGTCCAACCTCTAACCTAACACTAACAGTCCCCACTAAACCATATCCCTAAGCTCTACATCTAAACGTCTTTTGAAGACTTCCAGGGATGGTGACTCCACCACCTCCCTGGGCAGCCTGTTCCAATGCCTCACAACCCTTTCAGTAAAGAAGCTCTTCCTAACATCTGACCTAAAACTCCCCTGGCGCAACTTTAGCCCATTCCCCCTCGTCCTGTCACCAGGCACGTGGGAGAACAGGCCAACCCTCACCTCTCTACAGCCTCCTTTAAGGTATCTGTAGAGAGCGATAAGGTCGCCCCTGAGCCTCCTCTTCTCCAGGCTGAATAAGCCCAGCTCCTTCAGCCGCTCCTCGTAGGACTTGTTCTCCAGGCCCCTCACCAGCTTCGTCGCCCTTCTTTGGACCCGCTCAAGCACCTCGATGTCCTTCTTGTAGCGAGGGGCCAACGAACAGACCACCTTGGGGAATCAGGTTATACCCAAAGGCTGTGCCCAGTAGCTGCATAGTAGGTGAGAGTGCTCCTCAACCTCCTGCTTGCAGTTGTGCACCCAAGGGCTCCTCTCCCAGGGGCCAGTACCAACCCAGGCTGCATCCATGTCCTCTCTGCCTCTCCATCTCTGCTTCCACAGGAAATCTTCCCTGTTCAGAATCTACGTGGCATAGGGGCAGGTATATGTTAATGAGGACACACAGCTAAGAGGGAGTTCTGGGTCCTCTGAAGAGAAGGATTCCTTAAAGCCTCGTGTTCTCTGATATCACGAGTAAGACAGGGCGATTTCGGCCCCCTTCAAGCACATAGTTGATTTGAACAAAACAACACTGCCAGAAAGAAACCAGGGCAGCTATTGAAATGGTTTAACAATGAGCATCTTATTAATGGATATGAGGATGCCATCACTCATCTGTGTCAGAAGCAGGGCCCTTGGGCCACCCAACGTCTGCCCACGTTCTTACAGAATGGTCCAGGCCTATGGCTGAAGTCATGCCCTGCTAATGATGCTTTGGTGCAGGCGTCTGCTTCACAGCTCACATCCAGAGCATGGATGCCGTTCTGTAGTCCCTCCAAGTGTGGCATTTCCAGTGAGGACCTAGGCTAGGGCCATAGCTGCTGTAGGGAGTTAAACATAGCCGGGACCAAGCCAAGATCTGCATCACCCACTACAGGAGCATATTATGGACACACACCTAATTCAGGATGCCTCTGTCGCGTTAAGGGGTGTAGCTGATTAACCATTATGTGCCCGGTCGGATTCAGGGTACTGAACTATCACAGTCACAGATTCACCAATAGACCCTAGACCGACTCCTCCCAATTCCTTTGCCAGATTTGCCTCTCTGTGTGCTGCACCAGACTGAACCCATGAAATGATTTGGGTTGGCAAACATCTGTGTGTACATGGGTACATGTGGGAGGGTTACTGGTAATGCAACTTGATCATTGCACAGACTGTGGAAGCCTGTGAGGCCACAGTATCCCTCACAGACATGTAGCAGTGCTCTTTGGGGCAGCAGTGGGGTAAAGAAGGAATGGGAGGCAGGGAGGGGAGTAATTTCAGAGAGAAATGGAAGAGGGCTTCAGCCACAGACACCTCTGTGAGGTGCCTGAAGTTAGCCAAGATGAATCAAGGCCACATGGATTATGTAACTGCCACAACATTAAAAATAGGTTACGCTGTATATTAAGATTTCATTTATAAATTGTTTATAAAGCGTTCATAAATGTTAGATGTGGTAAGCACGTTATGCACACAAATACTTCATGTTCCAACATTATCGATGGCTGTACATACGGCAGCAGCAGGTGTTATAGATGGTTAAGTCACTGCTCTGGAGACCAACAGTTCAATAGCAATATACAATAAATGATTCATCAATCACTTAAACATGTATTAAGCATTTATGTGTTCTTTATAAATGGAGTCTTAATACGAAGCGTGACCTTAAGAAGTGTGGAACAGGGAACTTTTTCATTTTTTTTTTTTTCTTTTACCTCTTCAAAAAATTTGAAATCTCCCAAATCACCCTTTTAATAATGATTATGTTTTCCCCCACCTCTGCCTTGAATCAGGTTATTGCCTCCTGTGTATTAGGAATGGTTCAGGGGAATGAGTGCAGCATTTGGATGTGCGCCCCTCTGCCAGCAAATATATTTTCTATAGGCTGGGGGTTTGGGCTCCAGGGATGCCGAAGGATGTCACCTCTGAAGGATGTCACCTTACCAGCCTTTGGCCTTGCTCAGTTGAGTGTCCGCAGATCCCTAGAGGAAGCACAGAACAAAGGTAATGTGAGTGTAAAATAAGTAAAGAGCAGACCTGAAGAGCCTTGAAATGAGACTTGGACAGGATAATTTAATTCATGACAATAAACCCTGCAGCCAGCTCCACAGGCATTTTCTGCCCCATGGATGGAAGGTGGAAGATGCCACCTCAGACCCCAGAGACCACCACAGACCCCAGAGACAAGGCAGATTGACCAAAAGGTTTCCTTCCCTACTGTGGTGTCTGCAATGTAGAAACCTGGAGGAAATTGTAAGGGTGTAAAGCCTTCCTGCCCCATCCCAGCTCTTGCTCACTTGGGCTGCTGAGCCCCACAGGCCTCCTCTTATTAATGGAGGAGACAAAAGCTGCTCCTGCTTTTCTACAACTGTCTGAAGCCCTTTACAAGTCTCTTCAGGAAGGCATTTTGGGAACCTGGCCCAGGGCTGCAGCATGAAAAATATGACAAAATATAACCAAATGCTTTGGGATATTTTTCTGTATACATATTGGGTAAAGGTACCGGATTTCCCTTTTGTATATCACTCCAAACATTCCTGCTGTTAGTTGCAGTATAAAATCATCTCCTCTAGAGCTTGTGGTCCGTCCATAGTGGGGACTTGGGGTCACAGGAGCTCCTTTGGAAGAAAGAGCAGAAGGGATCGATGATGTTACCAACACAACCCTGTTTATTTAAAACCACTGGATAGGAACAGAAGCCATATGATGGGCTGTTGTGATTTACAGAGCATTCATCCACCAAGAGAAAGGAACTCTATGAGGAAGAAATCCAGCCACCCTTATGCAAACACCTACCCTTCATCGAACGAGTCATGCTTCCATCCCAAAGGGCCAGTTCTTTGCCAGTGGCTATAAAGAGAGGTCAAGATGACAAGCTGGGGTGGAGACATCCACTTACCAGTGCTGCATTGAGGTGCGATAGATGCCCCTGCCCTTCAGCACGGCTCTGTTATGAATAACAGGACAGCGGCTCGTGCCCAGTACTTTTCCTTCTCGCTATGTGCACCATCGGCCAGGTGCTCAGTGACCTTCCGGGCATCACGCGGCATGTCAGCGAGGAGCCACATGATGGGGAAATACAGCCCCCCTGGGGCTCATCGGTGTGAAATGTTTGGGGGAAGGGGGAAACCTGCCGCAGCTTTATGTTGGCTTTGTGCAAAGCTGCTCCAATGAGCCCCTTGGCTGGGAGGAGCCGAGCTGTGACCAAATGACCACAGTCATATTTTTCCCTCTCCCTTTTTCCCGTGCCTCTTGCTGCGCCATAGATAAGGCAGCAGTGTTTTGGCAGCTGGGAGGTAACGTGCTATCTGTTTGCACACATAGGACACTAATGGAAATGTGCCACCCACCACCCTCAATGGGGTTTAGCTCGTGCTGGTGACATCAGCTGGGTCTGCTGATGGCAATGAGGAGAGCAGCTGCTTGCTGTGACTCCGGTACGGAGCACAGACATCTGTGGTCAGAACCCCATACCCTCCATGTTCGCTTTGCTTAACACTGTTGCTGCTTGAGGCTCCATGGTAAGGCTCAGCTCCTTTTCCCCCTCACTTTAGATTTCAATTTTAGGGATTTTTTTTATTATTATTTTTATTTTTTTTAATGACATCAGGTCTATTTGTGTTGTAATCCCTCACTCTTCTTTGTGTGGGTTTTGCCCATTTAACCTAACCCTCAGTTCTGGGCTTGGTGAAGTCGGAGAGAGTCCCAGAGTCCTTAAGTCCTCTTCATCTTCATGATGAAGAGTGCATGGCGTTCTCTTCATCTTCAAGTGCATCCTTCACCTGCTCAAGGGTTGTCCATCCGTGCCATGCACTGCTGCCTGCCTTATTTCAAGGTGCAGGAATGGGGAGGACAACATGAGCCCTGCCTGGCTGGTGTCCCCCTTCAGACCTGACACATCTGGTCTGAATTAGCCCAAGATATGGTTGTCTTCTCCTCCCTGATTTATGGGTGCTCCCAGCCAACACTCCAGCTTCTAAATCCCCTTTCCTCCTTCCTTCTTGAGATTTGTGCACTCTGAGGTGCGTTAGGGAATAAAGGAGGAAGATAGGATGCTTGGTATCACCTTACTATCTCCTGCAAAATCCTTGTTTTGTTGCTTAGAGACAACATCTTGGTAAGCCATCCCAGCACTGTGTGTAAAACACCAAATGAGAAGCACTGCTGTGTGACAAAAGCCAAACGCCACTGCTTGTGCCATGTCCTCGCTCCTCCTCCAAGCATAGCAGGCTGCGCACCGTGGGGGACACAGGCCTGACCACAGCTCCATGGCATTTTGCTGAACCGGTGGAGGTGTGGTTGGTGTCTCTGCTGTGACTGGGACATCCCAAATGCCCCCATATTGCTGGCGTAAAGTGGGTGAGGCCTTGGGGCAGGCTCAGACAGTGTAGGAGGACAACGTCCCCCATGTGGCCTGCAGAACCTGACCCGGGCAGATGTGATGGCTTCTAGAGGCTCAATCCAAAGTTTAGTTACACGCCACAGTTTTCTTGCAGAAAAAATTCTTCAGCAGCTGTAGCTGTCTCTTCCAACTGAGGATATAAAGCTGACTCCTACCTGTTTTCAAGCCTCCGACTTGGTGACAGAATAACAGCAAGAGAGGAGGTCCTGGGTCTACAGATGGTTCAACCCTATGGCACCAGGTGCAGCCTGCACCAACCCCAACCAGCCAAGCACCCATCCCTGGTGCTGTGTACCTTGTGCTTCTGCTCTGGAGTGAATCCAACAAAAACAAATTCTCCCCTCACCCCAAAACCAAGCAATGCAAATCGTCAGCCACTGATGAATTGAGATCAAGCTCCGCTGTGGATGGCGGCATTGAGAAGCTGAGAGGGTTTTCCTTGCTTCACCAGCATCTTATCTCTGGTAGGAGCAATTAGTGGCTGCTTGTTTGCCAGTACAACAAAGCAAAGCTAGGAGACATGGATCTGGCCTCTGCCTTGTGACCCACCTTGATGCCAGGAACTGGATGTGTGAGATAAATACACCAAAACAGCAGCAAAATCCCTGGCTGTACCAGGGAGAAGTGCTCAAGAATGAATGCCTGATTCAATCAAAATGCAGTGGCTGCTGTATGAAAATGCACATTTCATGGGTTACTTGTGACTGACAATGCACCAAATACATTTTGGATGGTCTGCTTTTGTAGTAGACTCTGTCTAATTGACTCTGGAGACTGAGGTGGCTGCAGCAGCCTTGGCTACACCAACACACACTATTCCATTTTTGTCGTGTTTGATAGAGTTCTGTACAAGGCAGCACACTCTCAACTGAAAGCTGCATTGCTATTGTTATAACAAAAGAAAGATCTCCTCTTGTTTTAGGTGAAGCCTCCATTTGCATTAAGAATGCCCACGGGACATGGAGACATGACCATGCTTTATTCGAGGGAAGCGCTGAGCAGCGTTCTTTGTAAGCCTCAGCTCATCTGTCTTGGAAATAAATAAATAAATAAATAATAAAATAGAATAAAATAAAATAAAATAAAATAGAATAAAATAAATAAAATAAAATAAAATAAAATAAAATAAAATAAAATAAAAATAAAATAAAATAAAATAAAATAATTCAGGGCTGTAGCAACACAGTTGGCCTTATTTTTATTTTTTTTCTGCCACACTAGGCAGCAAACCCACACCTGCAATGGTGCACAGGAGGGCTGTAACAGTGAGAACATGCCTTTGGAATGGATTTTGAGGTAATAAGAAATCATCTTAATGCGACTGTTGAATGTACAAGGGATCCAGTAATAGTTATCACAGGTATACTTTCATTAACTCCCTTTAATTTAAAAGCTCAGTGTTTGCAGCAATCTTTTCTAGGGAGGAAGAAGTCAAATCAAATAATAAAAAATAAACCTTGATGGAGTGCAGTGCTGCTGCCTCCCCCCAAGCCTGTAACCCTGCTGTGAGCATCCCTCTGGCCAGGCCTGTTGCGGAAGGGGGCCTGGGGCTGGGAACTGGGCTCAGACCTGGGAGGAACAGGCATGGATCAGCAAGGCAGTGCCTGGGTAGCCCATTAGATGAGCCACCAGCTGTCACTTTGGCCATCAGTGCCTAATTCTGGCACCTCTTGCTGTGCAAAATGGATGTTGAAACAGCCCTTTCTGCACTCAAAATGGCCCAGCTTGGTTAATGGTTGAGGGGTGCTAAAACACCCTACATCATCCATTGCCCCCATATATCTTTTCAGCTCTCTGACTGCAAATGGGGCTTGGGTGAGACCTTCCCAGCAGTGAAGCACAAGTGACACCACCTACCATGTCACCAGGGCAGTGGCTTTGTCCTGTGCTCCTGGTGAGATAGCAGGCACAGCCCCGGCTGGCAGTAATCATGTTCCTCCACCCAGAAATAACCCATGTTCCTACCTATTGAGAGAGAAAGAGAGAAAGGGAGAAAGAGAGAGAAAAAAAAATGGAAAGGAAAGGAAAGGAAAGGAAAGGAAAGGAAAGGAAAGGAAAGG